>NW_026252136.1:0-181707 GCF_025399195.1 Umbelopsis ramanniana AG
CGCTCGCGCGCAGAGTACTTTAGTATATGTTATTGCGACGCGTTACTCGCTGACGCTCGTAACCCTTTCGCAATAAAAGATTCCTTAAAGTCCATCGAAAGGTTTAACTGGTTCGAAAAATCTGGATACAAAGCTGATATTCCGAAACTGAAGGAAGTTCATCCTGATCTCTGGGACTTCGATACGTTCCTTCAGAAGCATAAAGAAGAGCAGTAACCCGAATGCTCGTCCAAGTGTTTTTACGTATTTTCTTTGACCGAATATAGCGCAGTAGTCCTCAATTAAATATTAGCAACACACTCAATTTCGGAGCCCTCCTTCCTCTATAATAGTGCATTGTCGTGGTTTATTCGAGATTAACGCAATATTGGTACTAGGCATGTACTTGATCCAATGTATCGATTTCTCGAAGTTTAAAATGAACAGTCTTCCATTTGATAGTCTTTAAAGATGCAAACTAGCAAACTAATGTCACTTTTGTTATCGCTTGCTTTTTCGATATCGATTTGTCTAAGTAGGAAAGCTGACAATCTTTCAACATGAGCAACAACTGCCGCACATGCTCAAATTCACATATATCAGCATCTCTAACACACTTCATGGGTTTGTTAATTTTATTACAGACATTACACACATTTGAATTGCAACCTAGTGACAGCTCACTCAATCAAGCATGATTTCTCACGTCGTCTTAGTGGGTGATCAAGCTCTATGCCTCAGCTGTTTTAGCTGGTGAAATGGTTCTTTTATCCTACTATCCAGATGGTCAACAAAAACCAGGCTTTCCAGTGTCGTTGAAAATGTTGAAATCTCCTTGTGATACTAGAAGTGGGAAGAAAGCTTATGAACAGCCAGAACGCCAAAAATCCATCTGCTGACGATTACAACTTACCATACGCAGTACGTCTTTGTACCAGCCATTGACCCAACGGAACGTAAAATCAGTGTTGGGATCCAGACCCCCAGCTTCAAATCTGCCGTACATGTCCTGAAGAGTTTGCGTAAACTTTTGCAAAACGACCATGAACACCTCTTTCTGTTCCCGAATCACGGTTTCAAGTGATTTTTCAACGGTTTGTATGGCAACTTGCTCTTGTTGGCCTTCAGCTTCGGCTGTTGATATGATTAGTGAGATGGAAATAATCGAAACAATCATGATGAGTTAGTTAACGTACATTCTGCAGATGGGTTCTCGCTTCTAATTACTTCGTTTTTGTTATAAACATCGCGGAAACCATCGAGCTTGGTTTGAACATGTTGCGCACGGTTTATCACTTTGTTGAGCGTAACATGTAGAATTTCCCAAAGATATGACCTTGAAGGATAGCATGAGAAAATTGCATAAATCATTGCCGTGCATTTGTTGATTATGAATTTTACCTTCCAACTTGTTCTAGTTGTTCACTTTCAAAAATCCAAGATATAATGGAAGTCGGATCTATGATGCGGTAGTTCATAAACTTATCCAAAAGAATGCCTAGAAGCTGAGTGTTGCTTTTCCAGAAGCGAGCTATGATGCGTACGGAATGGAGTCTTTCCGCAGGGTTCTGGTTTAATCCTCGCAAAACATCAAGACACCTACAACCGCGCTAATCAATGGTACAATCTCCAGATATATTTGCCAGCTGAACATCAGCACATACCTCTCAATAACATTTAGAACATGTGAGAAACTCTTGGAACCTAACAGTAGCACAGCCTGTGTAAAGATTTCCCTCGCCGTTTCATCCGCTTGCTCTTGAGTAACGCCATTTTCTATTTCTTGTTTTCTTATTGCAACCAATGTATCATTCAACGCGTCTGCATCTTGCTTCATCTTGAGTTTGCCAAGAAGCTGTTTGACAGCATCATGATGAGGATGACTAGGACTCAAAAGCTCTTGAGATGGAGCGGGAGGTTCGGATGCCATCAAGTTGGCGATTTCATCTGGCAGTGTCGTTTTTACTCTGTCATAGTAACTCAATCGAACTTCTTTTTCTAGTGTTTCTCTAATGAAGCAGAGTTGAGGGTGGAGGGGATCCAAAGATAACGCACCTTCCCTTGAATTTTGAGAAAGGATAAAGTCAACCATGATGATTTGTAACAGAAATCATATATATGGAGTATTCACTTACCATGCGTCCCATTCCCATTCAAATCCGACGTTACTCAAATGATGTGGAAACCAGTTGTAAAGTCGAGAGATCAAACCAGCGTCCATGTCCGCCAAGCGCTCAAACAAAATGTGAACAGCTTTCTTGAGCGATTGACTGGCGCTTGAATTTTCACCTTTGCAAAGCTCAATAATCAGAGCTGCAAAGTAGACTTGCTTGACAGGAGGCGAAGGTAATCGAAGCATGGTTCCAAAAACGTGCTATCATGAAATGGGTTAGTGCTGCTCATGCCAACAGCCATAGCAAACATCGCTTACCTCAAGGACGATTTCTGAAAGCACCCAACCATCAGCCTGTTCCATTATGGTGTCCTTCTGTTCCTCATTGCTTTTATCACTGCCCTCGGTGATCTGGGTTGCAAAAAGACCACTTTCAAAGTTATTGTGGAGGCCGAGAAGGTACTTAGCACACTCTTTTCGGTTGGACTCAAACAACAGCACAGTGTCATGCACAATTTCTTGCAATACGAAATATGATGCCGAATCAGCCGCAGGGAATTTATCCGAAGGCTTTTGGTGTGTGTTAATACCATGTGAGGAAGACATATTCAAATAATAGGTGAGCATACTTACTGCTTCAGTATAAAAGATTCTAAACGGTGCATTCGGTGCTATATATAATGCGTCTTGGGATGGTTGGGGAAGCTCAAATGTTGGCAGCTCGTGCTAACCAGAGCACCGTTGTTTGATTAATCAATAAAGGTCATTCCTGTTTGTCGACATGCCATGCACTTACCTGTAATGCCTGGTTCAATTCCTCGTCAAAAAGTTGGTAAGGCTGGAGCATCATAGTAATCTATGGAATGCGATTAAATTTTTACGATTGACATATAAGTTCAATTTACTTGACGAATGATAACGTACCTCCCATTTGTCGTTTTGAAGATTTTGGATGATAGACCACAAATGTGCCAAAGGCTATTGCAAAAACGAGATTAAATATTTTGTTTTTGGAAGCATTTTCACTAATATCAATGTACTTACATCGGAAACAGAGTATGGAAGATTCTCCCCACGATATGTCTTCAGTAGGTCTATGGTATGAGTGTCACCTCTTTTCTGAAGGTATTTCTCCACTCGCGCCAAAAGTCTTTGTAATTCACCGGGTTTGCGTTCATGGAGACCTTTACCGCACTATCAAAGCATTGTCAGTCTAACGGATCTGCAAAACGACAAACAATCCTTACTTACCCATGGAAGTGCTGCAAGCACGATGTAAACCATACAGTCCGCGTACGACTTCAGAAAAGATAGAATACATTAGAATACACGATAACATTTCCAACTTCTACCTATTCAAAGACACTTACAATGATAAGGTTGGATTCGTCAACAGCAGCCAAAAGATCATTGAGAAGGTCAAGGTAGGCGGCAGGTAATATGACATTTGCATTCACGAGTTCACCAAAGTAACGCACATAGTACTTTACTTTTTGCCATTCAGACTTGGCCAGACTTTCTTTTGCCGCAGCGACTATATCATCGAAAAGCCTGGAAGTCACTTCATGGTTTTTTACATTGAGCAGCCCAAGGAGAGTTCCGTAAACAGCTGTCTTCATAGGTAATTCTGTGATGCTGTATCGATCCATTGCTTAGCTTGCTTTCTGTCAATTCGAAAAACACTATGCCGAAACTACATACCATGATTTGAATGTGGAAGCAACAGTCTCTGGAAACTTCTGGTAGTCGGTGCTAAGAATTCCAGCCATTTTGGTCAAATTGATCTTGAGATCTGATGAAGCCTAATCGAGAGTAAAATAAGTTAGGTGTCATTCCTGTATGCTAGATCCGCCTAATATAAGTACATACCTTGTCCCCAATCTTGATAATAAGACTTTTTAGTCGCATTTCAATATCTTCAGGTTCATCAACCGGTGGGCGATCCCTCTGTCTTTGTCGATCATAGGGCCCAGAACGATTGTTTCGCGGTCGGTCGTCTTCAAAATGTCTGATCAGTATTGTTATGCATAGGTTAGTTGACACTTTGGCTTAAATTCTTACTTTGCCATCGACCTCCACCTTCTCGACGACCTTGGAAAAATCAGATTATTAGGAATACGCAAGTATGTAATAAGTGATAACCCGCTTACCTTCATAACCTCTTCTATAGCTCATGCTTTTGGGTAGACCAAGTGGAAGAGCGCGCGTTTTGCGTGACTGGTAATATCACTTTTTTGTTGACCCTCTTTGCGCCAATTGAAATTTGAGCACTTTAAAGAAACAGGATATATCCCAGATTTAACAATCGCTATCTAGCACCACTCGCACTTTTCTATAGATTAAGTATACTTTCCATGAACGTTTTTTCTTACTAACATCAAATTTTTCTCCATGATCGTGAATTTGACAATAAAAATATCCCCAACCTGAATCACCTCAGCGCGCGAATGGCTGCTGTATACTCCAGAGAAACCCTGTAATGTTCTCCATATCGGATATGGATAGCTTTCTTGTGATGCGAAGTATCAAGTCTTAAAAAAAATTATACATTCTAGCTAAAGTGCAAACTTAAACAACAGAATTGTTGCACATTGTGGATGTCTCAATGCGTTCAGTCTGTCTTAACTACCTACCCTCATAATAAAATGGACTGCAATACACAATAACCTTGCAAACAAACACATTACGCCGGAGGTACAAGCGTCATATGGAATCATCTGCCTAGTTTGCAAATCATGACACAGCTTATGCAGAATGGAAGGCGCATAGGTTGTGCGCACCTGATTGTACCGTTGTAAGATTTGTTCATATTTTTCGAAACTATGACTTAAGCAAGTTAGTGTGAGTGTAAACCGGGAGACGGTAAATTCACATAAAAAGACACATTATGCAAGGTGTTCCCGTTTTGTCATCGTTGTCATTAACCATTTCAAAATATAATACTGATTCAACTAACAGTATCAAACTGAACAAGTATCATTCTATGGTCGACTTACATGCTCTGCCAGCTTTCACAGTTATTTTGAAGATAGGTTCTGATATCAATGCTATAAAACTTTTTGTACAACAGGTCCCTGAAATCAATGTAATGTTGTACAAATTACAGCTCACAGCGGTATGCATTTCTTCTTATTTACGTAGCGAACCCGTCAATTCCCACACATGAAAATATCATATTGCGCAAACATATAAATCAGTCGCCTGCATTCTATTATTTCATTCACGAAACCACAAGGAATAGCTATGAAGTTCACTGCAAGTTTGATTTTCCTATTGGCCCTCCTTCTATCATGCCATGCCAATGTTGGTGCTGCCGTCAAAAAGTCTCATAGGAGCCCAACGACTACTGCCAAGGCATCCCAATCGACGTCCAAAAATGTAACAGTAGCTGCTAGTACTTCTGCAAAGATGGTATTCGCTCATTTTATGGTAGGAATTGTGAGTTCCTATCAAGCCAGCGACTGGGCAAATGACATTGCTTTGGCTTCAGCAAGTGGGATCGATGGTTTTGCTCTTAATATCGGTGCAGACTCTTATACCGAATCCCAACTTACATTGGCATATAATGCAGCAGGTTGGAAAATAATTCTCTTGTCATTCTCACTGTACAGTATATTTACCTTTACGCTCAGCCTCAAAGAATTTCAAATTGTTCATTTCATTCGACATGACAAGTATCACTGACCCCAACAGAATATCGTCCATTCTAAAACAATACAGTGGCCAAAGTGCCCAGTTCAAAGTTGACGGAAAACCATTTGTATCCACGTTTGTTGGATACGGTGTCGTTGACTGGAATTCCATTCAAGCGACAAGTGGAGTATCTATTTATTTGGTACCAAACTGGCAAGCTAGTCAGCTCCAAGGAAATACTCAAGTCTCTGGCGGATTTAGCTGGATAGCGTGGCCAAACTCCAACAACCAACCAATTGATGCCAATATGACAACAGACTCGGATAATGCATACATATCGGCACTTGCTGGAAAAGCATATATGGCACCGTTAGTATTTTTTATTGACCCAGATTTTGACTTATCTCTCAACCTTCCATGCTGACTTTATTTTTAACCATGTTATTTTTACAATCCTTCAGAGTTAGTCCCTGGTTCTTTACGCACTTCGGTTCGGATGTTTCATACAGCAAGAATTGGCTCTTTTTGAGTGATGTCCTTTGGTATCAACGATGGGAGGAAATATTGAAA
This sequence comes from Umbelopsis ramanniana AG, assembly GCF_025399195.1. Taxonomy (NCBI): domain Eukaryota; kingdom Fungi; phylum Mucoromycota; class Umbelopsidomycetes; order Umbelopsidales; family Umbelopsidaceae; genus Umbelopsis; species Umbelopsis ramanniana. Next base: position 6,296 of record NW_026252136.1, read on the forward strand.
CTGAAGCCAGATTTCGTAGAAATCATCACATGGAATGGTAGGCCATCAACTTTGCAAAAAAACACCAGTCTTTTCGAGGGTATTGATGTTTCACTTTTTGTCAATCAATGAAAATTGTAGATTTCGGTGAGTCACATTATATCGGCCCACTCCATCCTGAAAACCCAAGCGTGTATGCCGGTCCTGCTACCGACGGTGCAAAATCATGGGTAGAGAATATGCCTCATGACGGTTGGCGGGACATATCACAAGCATACATTACAGCTTACAAAAATGGAGCTAGCGCACCAGTCGTTACCAAAGATGAAATAGTATACTACTACAGATTGATGCCCAAGGATACAATATGTAGCAGTGATCCCACTGGTCCTCCGACAGGAAGAGACTATGTGGAAGATAAGGTTTACGCTGTAACATTATTGAAGTCACCAGCAACATTGACAATAACATCTGGAGGTAATTCACCGGTGCAGTTTTCTGCTCCATCAGGTGTTAGCATTTGGTCTGTTCCTATGGGTGTAGGTAGTCAGCAATTCAAGCTGATCAGAAATGGAGCCACTGCGCTATCAGGAACTGGTTCGCAACAGGTTAAAAATTCATGCACGATTTACAACTTCAACGCCTTTGTTGGTACCGTCGTTTGAATGGCCAATTATTATATGTTTACCTCCAAAATGCAATAAACTTCGTTCACAAATGAACAATATGAATGCCATGATATGTCGAATGAAGACACATACCTATAAAGACAACCAGTCTAGAAAGATGATGCAGTTTATTCAAATTACTTTGATATAATTGACAGAAAGTTGGCTCCTTCTATAAACATTGGTCCAGTACACATATAAAGAAAAAGGGTGATAGCGAAAAATGTTTCGTGTATATTTAATAGGTTCGAATGCCCATGCATGCACTGGTTGCAAATGCCTTGCTACTCGAGTATATTCAAAGCTGAGATAGAGAAATCATCATGAATATAGCTTATTTAAACTAGATGACAGGATAGTTCGCAAGAATTGACCATGTAATCAAATATATAATGATGTGTTGCATTAAGTTGAGTTTCTTCGTTCCAGGATGCGTAAGCCATTATTTCTGATGGACCCAGTTTTTCGTATCCGCTTCACTGCCACAACCTGCAATATTTCTTCTTCGTCGTCGTCGTCGTCGTTGTCATCGTACTCCTGGTTGAACAAGATGGGATGATGAAAACGTCTTGTTGGACTTTGGACAACAAGCCTCTCTATCGTATTTTCGGAGTCCTTCCAACCCTTTTGGCTCTGTAAGCTTTTGCTATTACCGCCCTTTTCCAAAATGGACGAAGACTGAGACACACAAGGAACGACGTCCTTCAAACGAAGATGACTAGTGCCTGCCGCTGAATTGTTGGTGCCTTGATTCCTATCGAATGCTTTTTGCTTGTTCTTTGCAAGTAGAGTACTAGACATTTGATTAAGTAGAGGTGGAGAAGGCGATCTCGAATGGTATTCCCCAGGAATAGTGACCCTATATGAAGGGCGCGCCGGTACTTTTTCAATGCATTGGTCGACCAAGACATTTCCCATAGTGTATGTGAATGCCCAAGATAAGGCATTATAAAATGTGTCAGACTCCAACGTCTCCAAGTGCAACCCACTCGTCTTGAGAGAGAGCATCCCAGAAAGGAAAGCAAGCACAGAATGAATGCCTTGAACCAATAAAAAGATTACTAGAGATAAACTTTCATTTGGATTATGCCTTGCCAATGCAGTACTGTTTTGGCTAGCAACTGAACGATTGATGTCCTTTGGTGCCGAAGGTTCATCTGTTGTATCTACATCTGCTGCTAGATCGCGTGACAATGAATCTACCATGGCCAAGCTGTCGTCTATGCGCTTGTACGATTCCATTAAAGGGTCATTCAACAACCTGTTTCTTCGGCTCAATCTCATGATTTTTGGAGAATTTGGTACAGAGTGGCTAGATCTACTCGGCGCACTTTTGAAAGAGCTGGATAACGGGCTACCTCTTTGAGCTGCGACAAGGTTTGTTTGAATCGCTTCTTTATTTGCTGGACCGCGTGACCAGCGAGACTTTCCTATGGAGCCAGTGGAACGACGCTTGGCGGCATTGTTGCTTGATTTCTCTTCTTTCATTTCTATGTAAGGTTCATAATGACTGTGTGGCGGCATAGATTTAATGGATCTCCTTCGATGTGGAAAGTATGGTTGGTCGGGATGGTGTGTGTGTGGTTGTAATTTCGATTTTTGATTTGACACAGTGTATTTTTGGGTATCTATGGTTTCGGGTTGCTTTACTTGAGCACCCGTTGTGTGTTTGTTTGCCGCATTTGTCTTCGGTGCTGTTATTTTACTTCGCTCTCGATCGATCCCATTCACAGCGTCACTAGCCTCCTTAATAAGATGTGAAAGAATATCCGATATCCGATCGAGTGCCTCAGAGTCATCATCACTCTCATGCTTTGAGATCAATATTGGGTCTTGGTGATTTACAGAAGAGTGTCGCCGTGGACGGTGGTTGTTAGCCTGATCAACCCTATCGTGTCGCATAGTTTGAATAGGTGTTGATGCTGATGGAAAAGGAGAAGGAAGGATTCCAGGAGTGAGCGACGTTATTGAACATGATGAACAATTTGGTAATCCGTCGTTGCAAATCTGGAAGAAACGCCCCAAAAAGTTTGTTTAAAAAATCAATCCTTTCTTCGAAAATATATTTGCCAAGGCAAACAAGGGCGAATGTTTTAAGAAGACTTCTTACATGTGTAACGTCGTTATGGAAACGGGAAGAGGCCAATAGTAGGCTGCTGCAAAAATAAATCAATTGCCATCGTCAGTATCATGGGGTAATTATTCATCAATACATGGACTACTACCACAAGGTCGACTGTATACCTGTTACGATCTCTCGATCGGATTTCGTCGTCGCCTCGAGTATTTATCTGAAAGACTACATGTGAGCGAATGTAATCTGCAAGTATCAAATATTCAGCATAAACGTACATTGCATTCACTTCCTTGCTCAAATTGCTGGTACGGCGGTGGAGGGGATAGTAACGGCGATGACTCGGCAGACGGAATGGAGTCGTACGGCTGGGTTTGTCGGGGATGGGCGGTTAGGTTCTTTCGAGTAACTACAGTGATTGGACGACGAGAAGGTTGTTTCGCTTCTGCCGTGGCAGACATGTGGGCAGGAAAGCAAAAGAAATTGCTTAGAATGAAGCAAAGGGAGAAGAGAAGAGAATGCTGGAGACTACTGCCAGGCGAGGAAATATCACATGAGATTTGTGAGGGGCTTTTTGTTCGGTTGGACAAATGCATCTGCCTTCCAAACGTTGAGCCAAAAAATGTGATCCCGCCGACCAACTATAAAAACCATTCGAAATATACGGTGATAATTGGAATGCTAATTATAAGAGATATGATGAAGCGATTCATGTGTGGATATGGCCACTGGTCTTTTGAGGGCAGAGTAACATTCTGCCTAAGGACCTGGATAAATTCGTCTGATTCCCCAACCTCTAGCTGCTCACACTAAAATATAATTGATATGCTGAACCTTTTACACTTACATAAAAGAAACGGCAATATCAAACTTCAAACAAAGTCGCTCACGGCCAGCACATGAAGGACATATGATACGAGACGGATCACCCTATGATAGGCGTGTCAGGCAGGTCTTGAATTTTCATAGCAGAATTATAGTTTACACGAAAATTTTTATGCGGGTAATGTGTGTGTTGTTAATATCTACAGTATATCTCTATGCTTTAACGCTAATCTTTGTTGGTTCGATATCGTTGAAGCCAATGCCTTTGTGTCGCTTGCGGTGCTTGCCATCTCCGTACAGTCCATCCCATTTATGGATTTGAATCAAGGAGTGCATGTCTTCAGAGGCACTGGGTGCGATTTGCGAACGCGCTTGGTCAAAATGGTGTTCTTTGAGGACCCGAATAGGCGCATTCGCTGCAGGGACAGCATTACCAACCACCTTTATATTTGAGAAGTCTTTGCCAGTGTCCTCCTTAACAGCGTTGAGGGCGGCTGCAATACAAAGGTTCTTTATGTCTGAACCCGAGTAATATGGGGTCGCCTTTGCAAGCTTTTCAATGGACACTCCTTGATCCACCTTTTCTCCCTGAAGATGGAGTGTGAGTATCTTCGCCCTTTCCTCTTGGTTGGGTAGATCGACTGTAAAAAAGAAAAGGTCAATGACGTGTGATCTCACGGACCATAAAGGCAAATCGTCAATTTTGGCACAAACCTAATATTCTTCGTGGCATCCGTCGGAGGACTGCATCATCCAAATCATACGGTCTATTGGTGGCCGCCATAAGAATGACTCCGTGATTGTTACTAGATAAGCCATCCCATTCTACCATAAACTGGTTGACAATTTCGCGGTGAGTATTGGAAGCAAGGTCCGATCTACGGGCGTTCAGCAAACTGTCAACTTCGTCTATGAAGATAACACAAGGTGCTAGTTTTCTGGCAAGTGAAAATACAGCCTATATTCCACATTGAGTTATCAATATCGAGATTCAAATCACTAAATTCAAAATGTTGGTACTATACCTTAACGTTCTTTTCACCTTCACCAACGTACATTTCGTAACTTAGTCATTTCAAACTGGGTTAGGTCATACTTGGCATAGTAAAGTTTAAAAAAAAAAGTTGGAGAAGGAACCTACATGTCGCTGGCCTGGATCTCAATCATACGACTACCGCTTTCTTTAGCAACAGCCTTGGCTAGTAAGGTCTAAACGCCGGTCGAGAATCCTTGTCAGTAAAACACAAACATCATTTTATTTCCCCTACCAAAAATGCTTGTTACCTTTCCCGTGCCTGGTGGACCAAAGAGAAGCATTCCTGATGTAAAGTTACGCCCGAGAATACCATAAGAAAAGATATCTGGTCGGAGTAATGGAAGGCTTATAGATGTTTGTAGTGTGTCAATGGTCGCCGCTGGAGCGCATATATCATCAAACGTTGTCTTTACGCGCGCTGTAATGAAAGCTCAATGGTTATACATTGATAGGACGCCTGCATGTACTCTTTGATTAATTTACCTGGATCAACTATTTTGGTGAGAAGTTTGCGCTCATAGTCATTACAAACATCTTTGAGAGCTTTCATGTCCAATTCGTCGCCATCCTTCACGGAGAGCAATTGCTTTCGACTGTGTTCGAACTCTTGCTTCAGATTAGCAATTGCTTGAGATCGTAGCTCAGAACCTCGCTTTAAGATCTTCTCGGCTTGTATCAAGTGAGACATATTGAAGGTATTGGGATGTCCGTGCTGATTCGATGGAGACATTGATATACCAGTAGCAGTGGAAACAAGTCGATTGATGAAATGCATTGGCCAATATTCAGATCGTGCACCGTCCATCTTGTTTAGTATCTTAGTCACTACTGGAGTTGAAACGAACGCTTGAGCTGGTGAGATTATCTTCCTCTGTACACAAGCCATTAGAATATTTCGTGCATTCAATTCTTCTAATCGCAAAGCCAAATCCTGCTCCATTTGATGCTTCCATGCTTTCATACTTTGTGGTGAATCAGCTGAGGGAGGGATGCTGACCAGTTGGAAATACGGAAACTTAATCTTATTGCCAAGGAGATCGTCAACATCATCCATGTCAAGAGATGCTATGGTGGACTTTTTTTCGATTATTTGGCCTGGACCCTTTCTGCTCGAAAGATTGGATAACGACGGTGATACACCGGCAACGACAACAATTGGCTGACCATGGCTACGTATATCTTGGATTGTTTGTAGCAGTGCCGTCACGACAAGCTCGCCCGTTGGAGATTCAATAATGTGGGAATAATCTCTCAAGTATATAATCTTTGGTATTTTGTCCGTCTTGGTCGTCGCATTGTTGGCAGATAGCTCTCGCTCTCCAGCAGTTACCAGAGCACCAAATACCGCCTTTAGCCTAGCGTGACCTTCGCTTTGACTCTTTCCGTATGATCCAAAAGATTTTGAAAGGCGATTCTGTCCGCCTTCCTTCTGATTCATCACCGATTTGACATAGTCCAAGACATCATCCACAACAATAAAGTCGTCAGATCTTTCATCTTCGAACTCTACATTACTAGAACTTTTTCGGGCCGTTTCATTGACCACATTCGATTCAGCTTCAACTAATACCGGTTCAATGTCATCAGCTGTTGAAGATAAAAGACAGTCAGCATTTGTCATTGTAAGAGACAGATGAAATACAAGAATAACTTACAGGAGGCCCGGGGATCGATTAAACCGTGTGTCAACAGAGATATATCATGTTGATCCAGCTTGATTACATCCGACTCTAGCTCTTTAGCAATTGCATGCACGAGGCTGTCTTGAAGATAGGTTGCACCGGCATATGGAACACCAATGACGATGTTGTCATCCGCTAGCGCTGACTGATGAGCCGAATGTGACGCAAAACCAGCTCGTATGGAGTATCGAACGTCGTCTATAATGCAATCTGGAATCTTGTATGGTATTTTCTTTATATCGTGAGCATTGCGTAGGTTGCTTTGATAGTTCGTGATGAAAAATTGCTCTGAAACGAAATGGTGGTTAGCCAAGTACAACAAAATGTGACCTGAAATTCAAACAATATAGTATGCACACCTGGAATCGCAGGAGTAAACTGTCTCTTAGACTTTCTTGAGCTCTTTCTTCCTTTCGTGCTTGTCAATTGCTTGTCCGCAGTCGAATCGAGAGCTACTTCGGCAGGTTTTGTTGCCGATTCCTCGGGATTCGGAGTGGGGTCATGAGGTGGGACTTCTGGTTGTGCTGAGGGTCGTGCTCTTGCAGAAAATGCTCGACAATGGTGGAATCCAGTTGTCCTTCTATATAAAAGTAGCTTTCCGCTACGAAGCATTAGGAATGACGAGACAAAAGAAAACGGCTTTCCAATTGCCAACGAAGAGGGGTCAAAAAATTGTGACCATCAAATTTGGGAATATTTTAATGAACGGAGGGATGACTGATACAAGACAACTGTATGAGGAACCTGGTAATGTTATATAATACAAATACTGTCGAGTAACTTAGAAGACGTCGTTGCTATTCCCACTTCGTATGAAGTTCCAGAGACCGTCCCTGTTACAGCTCTATCGGTGGCGTCTGGCGCACCTTGGTTTTTCATCCGTGGCACTGATAGAAGCTGTAAACTTTTCCGTGTCCATCTCTTACACTTCGTCTTGAAATCATTTATCTTCGCATTGTTAACAGATGGCTTTTCGTGTCTTGAGGAATACAAGTCGATGAATTTCTTCATTGCTTCTTTATCTAACTGGCCATTGTCAGTTAACGGTTGATAACAGACTGGACATGCAAGTGCCATAGTCTGTCGCATATTCTCAGCGCAAGATGCACAAAAGGTATGAAGACAGTATGATATCTGATCTGGACTTGCCATTGAAGCATGGCATTTGGAGCAAACAAAGTTAACAATTGGTGGTAAAGATGCTGCAGCTGCGATCTACGATTTGAAAATGTTTGTGAGTTCATCAAAAATCAAACGCTAACATGATACCGTACTATGCACATCAATGCTCATTACCTTCAAATGATCTAACATTTTATCCATGGCCTGACGAGTCTCGAATTCACAATTTCTGAGGTATTTTTCGGTATCGTTCAATTTAGACACCAAATGCTGCTTTTCCATAAACTCGTCTAGAAGACTGGATTGTAGGATATCGCAGCATTCCTTTAAAAACTGAAACTGGGAATCCATGTACTGATTCAGCTGTGTCAATGCATCTTCTATGCCAAGCAGTGTTCGAATGTTGCTGATAGTAATATTGTTTCTGTTGTACTAATAACATCAGACACAAAGAAGGAGGTCAGTGGATATTGAAATTGCGGCTGATGGTGCGGCATTTTTACACGTACTATGAGCGGCAGACTATCTTCAAACTTAGTCATTAGAGCTCTACTGGTAGGATCCGCATTGGACAACCGAGACTGATAGCTCTTGGATACAAATTGGAATATGAAGTAGTTGTCTTCCTGACTATGGCATATATATCGGCTTTGTCTCGTTGTATTCCCAGTCTTCTCGGATTGACGGTTTACATGCAACGCAAGATAGAAGGCCATAATAAACTCCACCATATTATGGTCATCTTTTTTCTACAAATGTATATAACACGGTAGAGGATAATTGCTCAGTTCGCTTTCATTTTTTGATGCGAAAACAAAATGCCGATCACTCACAGAAATTTGCTGAGAGGTTTTCAGCGTACGAGAATTATCAAAAAGATCGTCGATACCATTTTTGCAAGTTTTTTGAGTCCCAGAGCCGCTCTAAATTGAAATCCATTACCATGCTATTATACAAGTTTTTCAAAGGGATCGTTTACTTACACTTCTGATCAATTGTAAAGCGGACTCGAACTCTTCGTCTTGATAGTCTTCATTCTCCACGATCAATTTTCGTATGGTGTTTTGTAACAAAGGAATATTTTTGTGCTCCCATTGTATTTTTTCCACTTTGTAGATGACAGTTTCCTCCACACCAGAGTCGAATCTGATGTAGGATGAGGATGGCGTTTTATTAAAGCTTGCACGCAATTGATTCCAGCTAGCTCTTGCTCTAGATCGAAATATTGGTTGACTCATTAAAGGAAAGAGGATACTGTAGACAACCTGCTTCTAACAAGGAATATACTAGCATCAATTAATTTCAATTGATGAGTGACCATGAATTTTCTGGTGACCATCCCTGCTTTCGTGAGTAATGCTCTCGGGCTAGCTCGGTATTAAAAAACATGAGTGCTTTCATCATTGCCATGTATAAATTACGCAGTATTACTTTTGATAGGATTTCTGAAGAAGGGAAGGGTAATTGTCAACCGTATTTGCAACATATCGTTGAATGTCAATGAGGAGAACAGAAAGGAAATATTTCAATGACAAATTAATGAAAATGTCTTTCGGTTCGCTTTTGGCTTATTTGTAAGACTTTGACATTTTGTTGCTGCTTTCAGAACTTGATCTGCCTTTGTGGAAATTTATTATCTTATATCCTTTGATATGAAGTAACTTGGCGATTACCTTTTCCACATCAGCAGATGTACTGCAGTCGCTATCAATCATCGTCAAGGCAGGTTGAATGGGCCAGTTTCTCTTGGCATGACAGTATTGATTGTGTGATCAATATGCCTGAATGCGGTCTTGTGCCGTGATTCAAAGATCACTTGATCGTATCATGCTTGTAAGGATGCCACATTGTTATCGTAACCGTATGCATATCTTATTGACCATTGCAAAATGGGATTACTTTGATCTACATTTTTCTAACTCCTAGATTATCTTCATGCTGTAATCGGGCATTAATCTAGGCTTCTGAAAAACGTTATCATCATGGTTTTTGTCGAAGTAAAAGCTTGATAGAAACATACAATACAGTAAAAGAAATATTATTGACTTTATAATAACTTTGTCAATGGATAAGCATAATGCTACTCTAAAATTTAAATACATATGCGTTGTGGATAGGAGGAGCCATCATAAATACTAGAAATGATTACATTCAGAGGATAAACTATTACTGATACAGCGCGGTGCCAAAAGTCATCTATGAGGGACAAAGATTTTTCCAGTCTTGAGGGACATCGAACGACTATTGTAATTGTTACATCAGTACTTTAACCATGTGGCGAAGCTCATTATAAATTTAACTCACCCTTATAACACTCGGTTGGTACTGTATCTGCATAGCAAGACCCATTAAATGATGCCATACCAGATGGCAATGGAATAGCCACATGCCAGGATGAGGAATAAACCTTATGATAGCATAACCAAAGGCCGGTACAGCTGGAATAAGCAAAGAACCACATTAGACAGCTGCTTATCGAATAGAAACGGAATTAATAGGTGCTACTCACTGCCAGTATCACGGCGAACTGGATTTGTAGTATTAAGATTTGTGTTTGAGGCATAGTATCCAGCGCCGGTTCCTAACAACCAGAAGGTATGACCGTGAAGATGGAAAGGATGAGACCCGTCATCAAAGTCTGAAACCATAATGCCAATTAGTTTCTGCTTTTTCTGCTATCATGTTACTGTTAGCTTTCTTACTCTGTATAATCAATTGAACGACGGTGGCGTTATCTGGCGGTGTTAGCACAAATTGAGTGTTGGTGTCAAAAGTTGTAACACCAGCATTTGCTTGCTGCAATGTTGAGGTGTTTTGGAGAGGAGACCACGAAGTTGTGTTCATGTATCCGTATCTGATGCGATCCTCTCTAATTGCTTGGAAGGACGCTTCGATATAATAACTGACGTCGTATGGAGGAGCATCCATACCATCTACTGGCTTGAGGTCTGAAGGATCCAAGTCAACACAATCAACAGGATCAGAGTAGCCTGGATCTGGAGAGTTCGGTATCGTACCATTGGCGCCTTCATAGTGAACAGCAGCCAAGACAACAGGGTTGAGAGCATCGTTGGTATAAGCAAGACAATTTTGATTTATGATGGCTCTCATCCAATAATTGCCAACTGTCTGATTGGCTTCGACAATCAAAGAGTAGCGCTGAGCTACTTGAATCGGTACACGATCAATGGCAACTGGTTTCATGGCTACACCGTCAGCCTCAACGACAGTCAATTTGTGACCATCGATTGAAAAATCGAACTCTGCGAAGGCACTATAACAATTACAATGGTTAGTGATTGTTGCACCTATTGGATTTCGAAGCTGTAATAGAAAACTTACCCTGTATTTATTAACCTTATTCTGTACCGCTTCCCTGGAACGAAGGTGAAGTTGGCTTGTGTTCCTCCAGTGCATGGTATAGAGCTATTTGTTGATCCATTGCAGTCAAAGAGATTTAATCCATTGATAAGGCCGTTTTCTGGTACAGGCTCCGCACCTTCGGTGTTATCGGCGTTGGCATATTGGGCAAGACTAATAGGTGATAATTCGTGATACCAATCTGAGAGCGTAGTGGAGCAAATGAGTTTGGAGGAAACACTCATAGCAAGGCTTTGATGAAAAAAAAAAAATTTGACATTCACCTGATATCATAACAACGATGTCTTCATCGTAGTCATTCATGAACCCTTCATTGGGATCATGAACAATTAGTGGTCCGACAATACCGTCGGTGTATTGCCCTTTTGCATGTGAGTGCCACCAGTATGTTCCCCGTTGTTCGGTTATAGTATAATTATATGTAAAACTCTCTCCCGGGGGAATCGGACATTGTGTAACACCGACAGTGCCATCCATCCAGGTGGTATTGGTTTGAAACATGCCGTGCCAATGGATAGAGGTACCTTGCCCATCAGGAAGTTGATTATTAACCTTTACAACAATTCTATCGCCAATGTTGCATTCAATAAGGGGCCCAGGAAATTGATCTATAGTTATGAGAAAAAGGGATGGATGAGGTTTTTTTTTTTTTTTTTGCAACGGGTAAAGTTCAAAGGTAAAAAGATAAGGTGAAAATGGTGTTGGAATAGTGGAACAGAGACTTACTATTGACGACAAGCATAGTTCTTTCAAAACCGTCGGGCGAACCATTTCGTTGAGTGATATTGAACTCGTAGTATCTTGTAGTGGGTTGGCTGGTAATGGTGAAATTATTGCCACTTAGGATGAATTGTTCTGGAAAATTTTGCAGTGCATCGTTTTCCGATGGAGACGATTGAGACTTCCTGGTAAGACCAATTGCGAGCCCTAATATCAGCGCCAAGGCACATAAGGATATGACAGTGGACCAGATAATACAGCGCTTATTTCGCTGGAAACGCGATGCTGGCAAGCTGTCTTCTTTCATCTGATAACAAACCAAACAAAAGAGCAAAAAATCGTTGCCTGATTAAACTTCCCTGAGATAATCGAATTTGAGGTAGGCCTGGGAGCGAAGCACAATGTTCTGGCATGTGCCCTGATCAAGCTAAACTATTAGATGCTTTTATGCATATCGGGGTTGGTGCTCCCATAAAAAAGACGGCATAGAAAGGACATCGGGGTTAGGCCAATCAGGAGCTAACTCTTCAACATCCTGAAATCTCGGTTAATGCACGTGCGGTACAAGCTGCGGAGGCTCTGTGTACCAAGACCACAATTGGAAATAATTCCCTAAGAATATAAATTGGTAGAGCAGTAACTATTTTATTTTTCTGTCAGAGATATTTCCCTCCACCCAAACCCCACTCTCGTTGTTTAAGAATGCGTTCCCTGTCTGTAATCTGCCTCACTGCTCTTGCTGCAGCAGCCTCCGTGTTTGCCCAGGATGCCAATGCTACTACTACTAGCAGCAGCTCAATGACCACTGCTTCCACCACTGATTCCTCCTCCGATGACAGCACCACCATGGCTACTGCTACTTCCACTAGCTCTGCTGCCACTGCCTCTGGATCCTCCACTGGATCCTCTACTCAAGGAAAGGTCTTCCAGCGCATTATGCAAATCTGGTTGGAGAACACTGTAAGTAGTCTTTCCTTGCCCTGAAGGGGATCGCACGCCAATGTAACGCATTTATGGACGACGCCACGTACTAAATAATTCTATCCATACAGGATTACGAAACTGCTTCTACTTTGCCTGACTACCAGGCTCTTGCTACCCAGGGTATCCTTCTTAACAACACTTACGGTAATCTTTTTTTTTCCCTTTTTTTTGACATTGAAGTGAAACATAAAAATGCAGAAACTGCGTCGGATCCTAATTTACTATCTCCCCAATAGCCATCACTCACCCCTCTGAGCCCAACTATGTTGCTGCCACTGGTGGTAGCAACTTCGGTATCGACAATGATGACTTCTACAATATTCCTGCCAATGTTTCCACCATCTTCGACCTTTTGGAAAACAAGGTAAGTTAACTAAATCTCCCAAAAGTGTTAAAAAAATTTGTTACTTAATATTTGTTTACTCGTAGGGCTTGCAATGGAAAGCTTATCAGGAAGATCTGCCTTCAGTTGGCTACACTGGTTTCAAGGCTCACAACGGTTCTTATGTCCGTAAGCACAACCCTGCCATTATCTACGACTCTATCGGTCTTAACGCCACCCGTGCTGCCAACGTTGTCCCTGCTACTCAACTCGCTATTGACATTGCCGCTGGTACTGTTCCTCAATGGAATTTCTACACGTACGTATTGCATCAGGTCATGGCCTACAGCATATGCATGTTATTAAGAAATATTTTTTTATTAGTCCCAACATGACCAACGATGCCCACGATACCACCGCTGAGTTTGCTGGAAAGTGGCTCACTAACTTCTTCAACACCACCTTGAGCAACAAGACTTTCGTTGATGAAACCTTGATTCTTATCACTTTCGACGAAAACGATACCTACCCCAAGGCTAACCGTGTCTGGACTCTCCTCATGGGTGCTATCCCTGCTGCTTCCAAGAACACCACCGATGGTACTTTCTATACCCACTACTCTTCTCTCTCCACTGTTGAGCAGAACTGGGACCTCGGCAACCTCGGACGTGGTGATGCTAACAAGACCCTTGCCAACGTTTACTCTTTCGTTGCTTCTCAAATCGGATACACTAACGTTGCCATTGCTAACGGCTCCTCCGTTTCTTACTTCAACGAGACCATCCCTGGTCTCATGACTAACCAGTCTTACAATGAAACCCACCCCTCTGCCTCTGCCTCTGGATCCGCCTCTGCCTCTGCCACTGGCTCTACCTCCGGTGCCAGCGGTTTCACCACTAGCGCTGTCGTTGTCACTGTTGCCAGCGCTGTCGTTGCCGCTTTGATGCTTTAAGTTGACCTTGTAGCATCATGCCATTCTAATCAAGTTAGTAATGACGTTCTCCTCAATATCAAACTCTAATTAAAACTACTGTTCTTATGTGAGCGCTCAAAAACCATTATGCTCAACGTATGTTGACCAAATCTCAATCTGTACACCATTGCCATTGAAAAAAAAATTAATGAAGAATATGCATTTATGCGAGCGTAATGGTCTATATTTTGTCTATGAGTACATGCTAGAATGTGAAAAGAAAATGAATTTACTCTTGCGAGCCTTTGATGCAGAAAAACGTGCTTCCCATTTGTGCTTTTGCCGCTTCCTGTTCGAGACGCTTTTGATCTTTCTCTGTGAACTGGTCGCTTTCTGGTATATCTGAGAGTTTGTATTTTTTGAACATGGCTTGGTATGAGTCTTGCTTTTCTTGCAGTCTAAGAAAAAGGGATCGTGAGTAACACATTTTGAGATACACCATCGTTATAAAGAAACGCCGAGATATCTCGATGTACTTACCTTTGGACAGCACGGACATCACCTAAACCTCCCATGACGATAATGGCAGTGTTATCAGGTAACTGATCGTAAAGACTCTTGAATTGCTCATCAAATTTGCTGAGATGATCCATAGCCTTTGTCAATTCGCTGCTGACGGTCTCCCCGCTTGTTGCTGTCACGACCGATGGAATGCCGTTATTGTAACTGTTATCAGTGTCCTTCTTCCGAATTCCTTCCAAATCGCTCCATTTAGACAGTACAAAATCGTGATCAGCCAGTGTTTCAATTGTCTTCTGAACAGCCTCTTCATCCGAGATACAATGGAAATAATCCTTTCCAAGAGCCGCCGAAAGTAGTTTGTTCAATTTTTCACAGCTTTCCACAATTGCGCCAAAACGAGGGGGTCGGAATCGCTTCATTCGATTAAAGATCAATTCTGTATCATCATGTAGCAAACCGAATGCTTCACCACGTTGAATTTTAAGCTTAACGAGATCTAGTGTCGCTGTTGCATCTTCACGCGGATCGTGACCAATTCTTCCACCATGGTTAGGGTCAGTATTCTGGATATCTCGCTTCAAATATCTGGTGGCTAACCATTTCAAACCGGGTCGGAATGGCGGTCCTCGTGAATGGTGGTATATAATGGAGGTGTCAATACAGTATGGATGTGTAAGCTTCAATGCATTCAAATCGTTGTGTAAGCCGTGTCCGACCAAGATAACGTTGTGGTCGACAAATTTGCGAACATGTTTTTGTGCTCTTCTCAGTGAAGTGGTAACTCCTGCCATCATATCTGGTGTGATACCAGAGTATTCAGTCAGATAGTTGGTGATCGGTTCATCGGGAACGACAAGTTCATCCAAAATGACATTTGAATCTAATGGCGAACAGACATGTTAAACCTTTTTTGTTCGGCAGCACATACCTCCATCTTCACTTCCACTTACCTTCGTCAATGAGTGAAACGCGAGTAAGCGCCATACCAGATGCAGTTTCGCACTAATTTAGAATGTTCAGACTTGTGCATATCACTTTGAGCGAGTTCATACATGGTACAGTATAACTTACCATTTCACAATCAACTGCAATCAATTTCTTCGGTGTTGGCTCCTTTCCTGGTCGAGTTTCATGCCATCCCTCTGGTAGCACGGAAGTTGAGTCAAGACTGGTGGGAATTGGGTACTCTGCAGCAATCATGTCTTCTAGCTTGAGGATGTAATGATCGGCTGTGTTAAAGGCTTCACGATCTATGACAAGGCAAGAACATTAAGACCACGAGATATAGTGATGCCACATTGGAATTTGAATTAGATGACTTACTTGAAGCTCTCTGCTTATCTCTCTTTTCCTTTTGGCTGTGAGACACAGGGCATTGTAGAAGATTCGTCATTGGATTGTGAACCTTCCCCTTTGTTCCCGAACTCTTGGATACGACACAGTGTGAAAATTGTGAGGTGAAAAACTTTAGGGTTTTCTTTGCCAAAGCTTGTTCTTCCATTTCATTAAGTGCTGCGATTGGTTTTATGTTTGCTCGACTTTCAGGGTATCCAAAGTAAGTGAGATCTAAGCCTTGTGCGTATACCAGAACTAGCTTTTGAACAGCAGCGCGGTTTGCAATTTTCAACCAGGAAGGTACTGGCGCTTCAGCCAGGCAGTAGAGAATATACTCTCGAATATCCTCCATCCCTAACCGCTTCGTGAGCTCCTCTGGCACCACTTCCAGAGTTGGCGTCTAATTTGACAGATTATCAGCACAGATCCACAAATCCGTCAAACGTCTCTCAAACCAGGTACACATACCGCTACTCCATTTTTCTTCGCCTTCTTTTTTTCCTTCAGCTTTTGTCGTCGCTTCTGGACTTTTAGAAGAATTTGATCTTGTAGTACACCATCGACAGCTGATGAAATTCATAGTATTAGTTTACACTGAAGAAACATCAGTCGTATCCGTCGCCGACACCACTCACTAGTTTCTGCGGCTGTTGTCGCCTTTGCTGATGCCTTCTTTTTAGCCTCTACTGATGCATTAATCACTTTTACACCATGGTCGACTTTGATTTCTTCTACCGTGATCTTTTGGTCAATTTGGATCATCTTCTTCTTCACTTCCTTAGGTTTCTTTGCAGCTTTAGGTTTGTCGAGCTTCGCACGTTTAGCAACAGGTTTCTCCGTTTCTGAATCAGATAAATCAAACGTTATGTGCTTTTTTGTCGTAACATCGTGGAGCACTGGGTTCTTAGCCTCAACTCTAGGAGTGAATTTTGGCATGTGATCTGTCTTGTAGGTGTTCTACCATAGACAAAAAAATTAGAAATTTGATGGTAAACGAGGGAACTCCGAATATCACGTGATTGGAAATGGACTGCTTCTTTCGCTGTCAACAAGTGGCGGACAAAAACGCCAAAGAGTGCATGATGGAGCAGCCCCGATCTTGCCTTATTCAGTTACCGAGATGACTTTATAGTGAAGGATATACAAACACCGGTTCTTTAAAAACCCACGACCGCTGTGACGAAACGCTCGTCTTCTTTACAAGGTTTACTTACGAGATGTCAGAATACTATAACCAAGAACGCAATCAAGGCGAATCTCAAAGCTACCAAGGTAAAAATAGCTACATAGATCAAACTGCTCTTGCTGCCATATAATAACACGTTCTCTTCGTAGGTGGTGGTGGTCAATATGGTCGCCAGCAAGGTAGAGTACACGTGCCCCTAGATGTTCTCAAAGTAAAGCGACTCAATATTCATATTCTTCCTAACAGAAAACGAACAGTATGGTGGTCAACAGGGTTACCAACAGGGCGGTCAACAAGGCTACCAACAAGGTGGTCAACAGGGCTACCAGCAAGGTGGTCAACAGCACGGATACCAACAAGGTGGCCAACAAGAATACCAACAAGGTGGCCAGCAAGAATACCAACAAGGTGGCCAGCAAGGTAAGATACATTTGCATGAAAGAACCGTCGGTCTTCTGCAGCATATAAGGCTAGTACTGAGAGTTTGAACTCCGGCAGGACAAGGAAGAGAGAACTATGGTTACAGTGGCCAACAACAACAACAACATGGTAACTACCAGCAGGCAAGACCGAACCCAGATGAAGCTGCTGAATACGCTTCCCGACATTCCGATGGTGAAGGTAAGAAACCGTGCTCTGTTGACCGCTGACCAAGTTGAATATCATGAAACTGACCACTAGTAAACATACACCCCCTTAGACAAGGGAATGTTCTCGTCCATTCTCTCCCAGTTCACTGGTGGTGGTGATAATGATGATGCTCCACATAACCGCCCTGCTGGCCAAGAAGAAATCCAGCAAGCCGCTAACGCTCATCAACAAATTTATAACGAGTCTCCCCAGGGTCAACCCAGCTCCGAGCACTCCTCAAGCGACCTCGGTTCAGCTGCTGCTATGCAAGCTATGAAGATGTTCTCCGGAGGTGGCGGTGGCGGTGGCAGCAGCGAGCTTATTGGTCTTGCTATGGGTGAAGCTACCAAACTATTCAACGCTCAAGGTGGTGGTGGTGACAAGAACGCTATCGTTTCATCTGCTGCTCAAATGGCCATGAAGTTCTACATCAGCAAGCAGATGGGTGGTGGCGACAGCGGTAGCGGTGGCCTTGGATCTATTATGGGAATGCTTGGCGGTGGTGGCGGCGGTGGTGGTGGCATGGCCTCCAGCTTGATTAGCAAACTTTTGTAGTTTTAAATAAAGCCTTATAGATGTTTCATCACATCTACTACATGGAAACGATTTATAACTACTGCTCATGTGAAATGTAGCCTCTGCCGATTATTTTTTATAAAATCCGACTTACACATACTTTCCCCATGTTTTTATCGACGTGATCTCGTTTGAAGTCTCTCGTTATTACATATGTCACAGATTGTACCCTTTCTGGCTAAAGCGTTGCTTAGAGTAGCTAAATAATAACAAATTAAACTATTATTTTTTTATTTTTAAGTCGAAGGGCTTCTGCCTAATATGGGCTGGACATGAATGAATCCAAAAAGCCCGCCTAGTAAAATCTGGTAGTGGACGACAGACGCTCTGTGATGAAGTTACTGATTATTTCTATTTGACATGAACAACCAAGAGCCACCCCCGCAAGTTATAGAGTAACAGATCTCATGTCATAAGAAGTTGCTTGCCATTCTATATCTTATTCACTGGATATTACCCAAGATTCAATTCATCCCTGGCCGAATATCAATTTCAGAAATGGTATATATCACGATTGGGATCAAACCCGGGAAAGCATCTAGTTGTTTATTTCAGCTTAGTGAAGATTTGTGAGTCAGAACAAATCGATTCATTTCCGTGTTTTCCGCCGAGAAACGCATGAACCGCATCACATACTCGGATCGACAGATCGATTTTTCATGTGCATGTTGCTCTTGACGGATGAGAGGGAGGTGGAGGCGAAGATGGAGTCCTGGAATAAGGTGGCGGACTTAACTTAAAGGCGATGAAAACCAAAGGCGTGCAGGACAATACTCAAATTTCGTGGTACATTACACAGGTGGTGTTGGGTCGCAGTGCTAAAAAATAAATGAAGACAGGCAGGCTGGTGGCCCTCGACACCAACTAACCCGTAGGACAGAGAAAGAGTCAAATAATATGGATCTTTCAATCACTTAGTTGTTTCCCAATCACTGGACAGAGCGTTATAATTAATCCACATCACCTAGAACTGTTGTACTGCTGGGACGAGAACTTGACACCAGAAGGACTTTTGGCCTTGCGGCACACACCATCAATACTCAGACAAAGCAACGCAAAGAAACAAACTACCGCCAATTTTTGTGAGATCAAGGCAACAGGTCCTCAGCATCAAGGAGTTAAAGCAGAAGCTAAGTTCTTTCTTTCGATCGACATCGTCGCCACATGTGTCTTCGAGATATCCGATAAAAAGGACCAAAGCCTCAGGTGATCTCATAAAACTGTGACTCAAATATTTTCTTCAACAGTTGGAATGCTGAATTCAATTTCTTTCGATCGAGAGTGATAGGGGTGCGCTAAGCCTTGCGTAATTAGGGTCCTTGCCTTTTAATGGTAGGCGAATATAACTAGTAAGAACTGCCCGGCCTGCAAAGAGAAGACTCTGGAGATCTTTCGGTAAGTACCAAATCTATGGCCTTGGCAAACACAATATAAACGACGGCGATGGATTACTAAGAAGTGCCAATCAATCTCTTTTTTTTCATCCATAGCAGGTCATGGTCTTACTTAAACGAAAGGTCGCTACCGCTAGGGAATATGTGCCATACCTTGCATGGCTTGAGCCAAGAAGGTACAAAGCCGCAGATTTTTCTTTGCTCTTGTACACGAATTTGCTTCTATGATATAATTTGCGGTAGTTATCGTTATTAGCTTAGCATAATGCTGGTAAGGAAGACTTGCATTGTACTTTGGCGCATTTCGGGCTTTGAATGCAATACAGATATTGGATTTTTTAAGTGCGCCAGTATTCTAAAAATTCCAGTAACTGTCCAGTCAGGCCAACCCTTCTTCTATCTCATCTTCAAAAGCTATAATCCTAGCCTCAGTCTATGCATCCTGTTATATCTTGTTGAATTTTGAAGTGAATATACCCCCACATCTCCGCACCTAGTCACCTGTTCATCGCTTACAGCAGGTGGAATGACCAGATTGAAGGATTCTTCCGTCAAGCAGCCTCCCGTTACATCTCCCACCGCCGCCAACAATCCACCCATCATAGATTCTCGTAGACCTTCCAATAGCAATAATTTGCTACACCTTCACTCAGCAGCTGCCACTGGCAATATTGGTATGGTTATTTTTCCTAGGCGCTCTTTTTTATCTTATTTTATGCAAGCTTCACTTTTTCAAAGGAAGGGGGACGCGCTCTTTCAATGAACCGTGGTTTGCCTTGGTTTGCAAGCCTCACCCGTTCTATTTTAGTCCCCCTTCTTTTACGCAGCTATATATTTATATTCACAAGTGTTGTCAATGATAAGCTTACCCCTCCTCCTCACGAACTCATAGGTCTTGTTAAATTTGCTCTTGACCATGGTGCCGGTATCGACTCTGTTGTAAATGGATACATGCCCTTACAAATGGCCTGTATCAGTGACAGTAACATTGCCGTGGTTCAGTATCTGATTGACCGTGGCGCTGATGTAAACCTGCAGCGGTAAATGTTTGTTATGTTATTTCAAAAATAGCCCATCCTATCACTCATTCCTTTGCCATGCTTTTATTGCAGCTGGTCCAAGAAACATAGCACTGATAAATCTCTAGCTGTAGCTGGAGCAACAGGATCAACTGCTCTACATGTTGCAGCCGCAAACGGCTGTACCAAAGTTGTTGAACTACTGTTACGCAATGGTGCATTAGTTGACATCAAAGACAAGTATGGGTCAACGCCATTAAGTGTAGCAACTGCAAAAAACCATACGGAAATTGTAAACATTCTGGAAACATTCCGTGTTTTCCAAGTCAGTACCGAGCTTCAGAACCTGCATCTGGATTCTCACCACCACAAGATAGTGCAATCCAAGTCGAAATTGAATAGACTGCGCAGACCAAGTTTACCGACTGAATTGGATGGAAAAGCAAGTGACTCGTCAGTTCGTACATCACTGGACCATACCCCTGTACGCCATAGCGTGCATCTTTCCCGAATGGACGATGACTACTTTGATTCCTCCGCTGAACCACCACGTGCTCCAAACATGGGCTCCGGCCACTTGTCGCCGGCGAAATCCGGCGAGGAGTCCAGTGGAAGTTCACAATTTGATACCCCACCCAGCTCCTGGGAAGATAACCCTGATGATCAAACCATGTGTGAAAAGGATTCGTTTGTATCCTACAGCTTTGAGCCTGAAACCTATGTGGAATCGCTGGAGCGAAGAGCCTATGGTAGTGTTAGTGACGACCATTTTGCTCGACAACTGCGACCTCAAGTCGATGCTAATGGTGATAGCCTATTCGAGCAGCGAGCATCCCTAGATCACTTCAGACCACCTGTTAGTCGACCCTCTCTCAGCCGCTCCAACTCAGACATTAGCAAACTACGAAACGCCGCCTTGATCAATGCCATGGCTGCCAATAGTGCCAATAGCTCTGGTATTGAAGACGATATCGTTCCTCGCCCATCTCTTGTCCTTGACGACGGCCCTGAAGCAGAAGCTCTCCGACGATTTCAAGAAAGAGAGGTCAAGAAAGCTTGGTGGGGTGGGTTCGGAGGAAGAAAATCGATTGATATCGTTGGTCGCAGGTCCACGGACCATGCAATGCTGTCAAGTCGGAAAAGTGTCGATTTCCGGCCCAGCTTGGATGGAATTTCAAGTCTTGCCAAGAAGTCAATGGATAGCTTGAGCCGACGTAGCAACGATTATGCCGCCTTCGAAGGAAGTGAATGGGAAATAGATGTCACTCAAACTTCTACGCGCAAACAAAGATCCAACTCTTTCCTGTCAAGGTTTTGGAGTTAAATGCTTTAACCTTTGATCAATACCTCTCATCATGTTGTACTTTACCCCCCTTTTTCTTTGTTTTTACCCATGCCCAACCCATTCATGCCCCCACTCTTCTCTTTTCATTGTTCTTTTTCGCCTACCTTCCATTTTACTTGCTCCCCCAATCCGTTGACCGGATACACGACAGCCTTTGTCAACGCATACATTGTATGTAACTGAAATGCCCACCCCACGTAAATTAAATCCTTCCAAGGTTTTGAAAAAAAGAAAAAAAAGGATCCAGAAAAAGATTCTGTTTTTGTCAAAGAGTTGCCTGGCTTTGCTTTAATTTGGTTTAAATTATACATCTTTTTAAAAATACATGAGCTGAGAAAGGTGAAGGCATACAAATATGATTTTTCAAAAACGTAAAAAAAGAATTACAATTACAGTCTTTAAATTACAAATCTTGTCGAGCGGATAGGCTCTTTCAAAATCGGAAAGCTTTAAGAAATATGAAATCGACTACTGGGTGCCGTGCCGTTCTGTATCGGTGCCATCGGTGTCTTGTGGTGTATGTGGTGGCGGCGTCAGGTGGGCTACATCCACGTTTTGGTGATCAACGCTAGTACCTTCCAAATCAGTGTGTTGTTCATGGTTAATGGTTTCAGTGGCCGGCTCTTCTGTATGGTCTTGGACATTAGGTGAGTGAACAGAAGCAGCCGGGGTTGAAGTCGACGCTAAAGCAGCTGCTGCTGCTGCCGAGGGTGTATTGAAAGGGGAGGCAGCGCCTAGTTGTACAGCGTTGTTCTGTTCAACCAAGTCTGCATTCTTGCGAAGATCAGGAGGAAGACAGTCGTGCTTGCAAATAGGACATAGAGGAGATTTGTCGGTTAACCAAGGATCTATAGAAAGGTAGGTGAGTCAATACCGGTTTGTTTGTTGTTTTTCTACTGAAACTCCTAAGGATCGCAAAAAAGAAAAAAATTATCTTACCTATACAACCGGTACAAAAACCGTGCCCACATGGAAGTACTCGAATTTCATTCTTGTCGACAACAAAGTCGTCCAGACAAATGGCACAACTTCCGTTTTTGACGAGGGATGGGGAATACTTCTCAATAGGATAGGTATTGAGAATATCAACGGGAAGAGGATGGACCTTGTTGACAGGACGATTATGCATTGGGATGCCTCGTTCGATGTCACCTCTGCTCAATTGTGCATTATACCTGCGCATGCGATACCAGCGAAGCAAAACAGCAGCTAATAAACGTATGTCATGTTAGTCACTAGTAAGAAAGAGAACATCCACCAACACCAATTTTCGATACTTGCCTACTAAAAATAGAGCAGCCAAAGCAATGACATAACTGAGATAACCTTTTGCCGAGGAGATCATGGACGTGAAGCCATCTGGACAATTTGACCAGCAAACAGTAGCTAGTACGGGACGAACGAGCCATACCATCTTGTTGTTACCTGAAGACTGAGCATTGGCAGAGTCAGCAAGGGATGATAAATTGGAGCCGTAGGCATTGGATATAAAATAAGTGGGAAGCCCATTATAGCTGGTGAGATCGATGTTGTTATCCTTCATAAAAGTGATGTTTTGATCATTCGGCAGAGATGCAGGATAACTTGGCGTACTTGTAGTGCCTTCAGCGGCACTGACGACTGGGTTGGTGTTCATATAAGTTATGTTATCGTAAATGAGTATAGCTTTCAGCAGGAGATGGTTGGTTGAAGAAATAGATTGGGCTGTGGCTATTTTCTCGGCCCAATAACAGTCGGCACTTCTCTCGATCAAGGCAATGATCGAGACATTACTGACAGTGCCAATGACGTTACTATTGAGGGTTTGAACGGTGGTGAAATTGGTGGTGGCGTTGCATGCTGTACCGAATTTCAGAAGGACTCTGTCATTGATTTGACTAACCGATTGATCATCATACGGATCAATGGTCTGGAAGAGTTGAGAGGACGCTACTTCAGAGGTACTTAGGTTGGCGGTACCAACAGAGATATCGGATCCAGTGTACTGCCATAATGTGTGCAAGAAGAAGGGATTGGACACTGATTGAGCTTGCACCATTGGAATAAGCAGTAATAGCAGGAGGCATTTGCCATACTGCTTCATCATACCGAACATTAGAAAGCCAGTTAACGAGGAATGTAGAGTAGATTTCAAGCTATTTGTAAGGCGGGTAAAAAAGATACGAAGGAAGCCCTGTCTCATGCCGGGAAAACCAATTTTGCAGCTTTTTCAAGTCCAACCAAAAGCATGGGCTGTGTACTTTCACACTTCCCTAAATGAGAATATTACCAATTTCGCATATTCGTCCATTTTTTCCCGAAGTAAAAGCCTTTCTAACGATTTATAATCGCTACGATGTTCAGAACACTTCTCTGCTATTGCCGTCGAACCCTTGATAGATGTTTACTGGGGTAATTGGTTTCGAAATTCGAGACACAAAAAAGTGCTAAACAGCCGTCACATGTTCCCTATCGAAAATGCTGACGAGTACCAACGTACTGGCGATTTTTCACCGCCGAGCTATCAACAAAAGGCAACTGCAAAAGCGGGGAAAGATCGTACCGACCGTTTTAATTCATTCATTCTTCCCCAGCGTTATCATTATGCTGCGTAAGTCAACCGTGCAAAGCTTCGCAGCAGTCGAACGAAGGAAACAATAAATAGCGCATTGTTTTTTTCTTAGAAATCCTTTGCGTAGTAAGTCGCGTAATCATTTTGGCAGATATTGGGTTTTATACGAAACAGTGTGGAAATGCAAGTCTGGAGCGCAGTTATCGTTGAAAACGCTATTTTTATTTTACAAAGAATAATCACTTGCTTAGAGCTTCTCTTGGTGCTTGTGTTCATAATCGAGAATACTTCTTCGCAAAAGCCACCACAGATCGCTTTATTTTCGTTGACCAATACGGCTCAAAATCCCTTGTGCGCGTTGTTGCTGTTCCACAATGGTAATTTTCATAGGTTGACCTGGTATTTTAAGACAAGGTCTTAGAAACCCACCACTTGCAAACATTCTCGTTATTCCAATTAATGCTCTTACCATCCAATTCAACGTTGTTATACTTTTCAAATGCGGCTTTCGAGTGGGCGGCGTTGTCGAACTTGACGTTGGCCACTCCATTGGATCTACCCGAGCGATCAAATAAGAGCTTGGCGCTGCATGGACCAACCAATTTGAAAAGTTCCTGAAGGATCGAGATTCATCAATATATGAGCCCGTATCGTCATTTCACGTCATATGTCTAACCACTACACATACATTGACGTCGGCTTCTGTTACTTCATAGTGAAGGTTTTCGACTTTGATGGTATTGGAACCAGGAGCACTGCCAAGGCGAGAAATAATGCTTGCTGCAGTAGAGCTATTGCTTCTCTGAACGTTACGACCATTGCTGTTGCCTTGTTCGTACAAGTCATGTTTCCATGGGGAATTGGTATCTCTGCGACCTTGCTGATGATGAAGGAGGAGGGGGCAAAGGTAATGAAATTCAGTGAGATGCTGAAGTGCTATGATCATGCTGCTTTCGCCAATGAATCAGGGAAAATAGGACATACAGTGGGCGATTTGCGATGAGCGCCGCCTCGGCCAGACGATGTATTTCTTATGGGTCCAGATCGCTTGTTGATTCCTTGTGATCGCTTGCCATCCCTCGTTTGCTTCTGTTGTTTCTGTTGCTTCTTATCCTGTCTATCCTTCATTATAACATCATCGAGTGAATTGTCAATGGCGTCCATGATTAAAGATTCTTTAGAGTAGTCTGATGTGTTGTGTTAAAGAACGATTTAAGGGGCGGCTGCGAGCTCAGAGAAATTCTCCCCAAACTTTTCAATGGCCTTGTTTCTTAGCTTAGCTTTAAAAAATATCGACATGTCAATTTATTATCGTTTACAGTTTATTTTATTTCTTCTGCCCCTCCAGCCGTTCTTGTTCAAGCTGCTCGCAAATGTCTTTGAGAACGTGAGCAGCCTTTTCGAAATCGCTCTCTTCCATATACACCTGCGCGCTCAAACGCGTATACCACGTGCCTTTGTACTTGTAACCAGGAGCAAAACATTTGCGTTTGAACGCTCCTTCTTCAAGGAATCGCTCCATATAGTACCCATCGTTTTCATGAGCAACAAGAGGGAGTCTGACGTTGACCATCATAGCCGTCAACGTTTTTTCTTCATTTTCCATCACTTCCGTGCCTAGTATCTTGGCTACCAGCTCTCCTCCACGTCGAGCCAAATTCCCGCAGTACTCTTGAATCTTCTCTTCTCCACCAAGTGATTCACGGTATTCCAAAGCTAGTTGAAAAATGAGCGTTTAAAAATTTTGGGACATAAAAGATAGCCATGATACCTCTAACCAACTTACCAGCAAAAGTAGTCAAAAAGCCTGAAAAGTCTTGCGTGCCTTGCCAGCTAAATTCCTTGTGGAAAGTTTCAGACATATCACTTAGATCGGAATGGTCCTTGTAATATTCGCTAGTAATAGCCGGGTGGATATATCGCTGGTTTCGCTTGGCCACGTATAAGATAGACGAGCCTCGCACGGTGTACAACCATTTATGACAATTTGATATGAAGAAGTCCGGATCCGTTTCATGAAGATTCAAAGGGATTTGACCTAATGGATGGAAATTGAGAAAATTGTGATATGAAGGAGAGGATATCTATTAACATATGTGCTTGGTGGACAATTTATGTTTGGTAACGCTGAAATGTATTACCAATTCCATGAGCTCCGTCCACCAAAGACAGAATATTATGTTTCCGCAGCAACTTGATGATTCTCTCAAACGGAACTCGTACACCAGGCGTTGATGAAATAGTGTCCAATACAGCCATCTTGATCTTGCCGCCAGTCACACCAACTTTGGTCTCTTCTTTGAGAATAGCTTCCTCAATCATAGCCACCAAATCGTCATCACTGATAGGATATGTGGGATCCAAGATGATAAGTTCCACACCTCTGGTATCTCTCACGAATCTCATTGTGGCTCCTGTAGCTGCAAAAATTGTCGATAGCTAAAAATTACGATGACTGAGTTAGCGCTCCTCAACATGCTAGTGACGATGAACGACTCTGTACCTGCAATATTTTATCTCCAGACTGAAAGGGAAGACTACGAGCCACTGAGTTAATACCAGTGCTTGCATTTGCGATGAAAGCTAGGTCGTCTGCGTGGCAGTGAATCAGGGTAGCAAGCTTTTCCTTTGCTTTTTGGACCTCGGTATACATATCTCGCCTGAACCAGGTGTCGATACAATTCTCAGCGCGATCTTGATACTGTCGAAGCGCTGTTCTTACTACAGCAGGATATGTACCATATGAACCATGGTTCATGAGGGTGTAGTCGTCAGCAATCAGAAAGTCAGCTCGAAGACTATGACCAAATTGCTTTTTGGCATGATGATTTGAGCTTGGAGCCATTGATTCAAAGATGTATAATCCAGGGGTTTTATGAATTGGTCTAGAGCGGTAGGGTCCCTTGTGGAAAGATAGATATGTTGAAGAGTGTGAAAAAGCTGGTGAGGTTTAAATAGTCCCCTAATCCAGTTATTTGATTCAGTAGGAGTTGGCTTGCCACCAGTAGTCACTTTGTTACACCGACGGTCAGGAAGAGTCATACGGTGTCTTTTTGAAACTGATATTTGTTGAGATTGTGTACAGTCATGATATGCCCACCATCCGATGTTTATTATCTAAAGAAAATCATACCTACCTGTATCCTTCTTGTGATCTTCGAGCGATCTGAAGTCATCATTCTATGCTTGAAGACTTACTGCGGGACAAGCGGAACATGCTTACAACACCATTTTTCCTCCCTTTGCTGATAGACTACTGGTAGGTCGACTATTAGCCACCCTCACCGCTTCATTCCTATGCACGCCATTGTGCATCGTAAACTTTATTGAACATTAAATTATAATGTACCTTATTACCATATCTCCCTCTTTTGAAATGTCATAATCTTATATTAAAAATGAATAAAAAAACTATAGGTATGTCAGCTCATAACAGCTCTTTATTTCTTGCCCTCAAGTCTCTCCTTTTCGAGCTGTGCGCAAATCTCTTTAAGAGCATATCCGGTCTTTTCGAAATCGCTCTCATCAAGGTACACCTGGGCCGATAAACGAGTGTACCAAACGCCATGATGTTTGAAAGGGGGGACGAAGCATTTGTGTTTGTAGACACCCTCATCAATGAAGCGATCCAGATAATAGCCATCGCCATCGTGAGCAACAATAGGGAGTCTCACATTGACCATCTGTGCTGTCAGTGACTTCTCTTCGTTCTCAAGGACATCAGTGCCCAGTATCTTGGCTACCAGAGCTCCGCCACGTCGGGCCAATCCCCAGCAATATTCACGAATCTTTTCCTCTCCGCCTAGTGATTCACGGTACTCAAGGGCTAGAAGCAATGAGTCAGCGTCGGTCAATATAAGGTCGGCGTAGGGAATGATAACTCACCAGCAAAAACAGTCAAATAGGGCGAAAAGTCTTGTGTACCATGCCAGCTAAACTCTGCTTGGAAAGTATTTGATGTGTCGTTCACATCAGAGTGATCTTTGTAGGCAGCACTAATAGTTGCTGGATGCACTAGGTGTTGATTTCGCTTAGGCACATACAAAATTGCCGAACCTCGGACAGTGAACAACCATTTGTGGCAATTCGTAACAAAAAAATCGGGGTCAGCCTCCCGTAAGTTCAATGCGATTTGACCTTTGTACGCAAGAGGGTGAGAAAAAAGTTAGGTCTCGTGGTAAAAACAATGTAGGCAAATCCAAATGTTTGTACCAATGGCATGGGCACCATCTATCAACGACAGGATGTTGTGGTCTCGCAGCAGCTTGATGATACGCTCGTATGGCACTATCGCTCCAGGCACGGACGTGATGGCGTCGATGAGCGCAAACTTGATCTTTCCACCAGTGACTCCAGTTTTAGCCTCTTCTTTGAGGATAGCATCTTCGATCATAGCCACTAAATCATCGTCGCTTATAGGGTATACAGGATCTAACTTTATCAACTCGACATTTCTTGTATCCTTCAAGTACTGTAGAGTACGGCCCATGGCGTCATAAATAGTAGATAACTGTATGAAAATGAAATGCCATGTCATGTTAGTGACATGTAACGTCCATTATAGTATTAGGTCAATATGATGGGTCATTTTCGTACCAATATAACTTTGTCACCTTCTTCAAAACGGAGACTTCTAGCAACGGCATTGATACCGGTGCTAGTGTTAACGACGAAAGCCAGTTCGTCTGCGTCACAACTGATAAGCTGACCAAGCTTTTCTTTGGCTCGATAGATCTCAGGGTACATGTCTCGCTTTATCCATGTATCTATAGAGCGTTCGGCAAGGTCTTGATAGTCACGAAGAGCCTTTTGAACTTGAATAGGATAGGTACCGTATGACCCGTGATTCATGGGAGTGTAATCATCAGCCATGATGAAGTCATTTCTGAGACTTTTACCAAATTGCTTTTTGGCATTGATGTCAAAGAGTTGCATCTCTGTTAGTTTTTCAAAAAGGAAAGAAGTCGAACGAACAAAGGTCCTAGACTTTTGGAAATTATTGATCCCAAATTTTTTCTTTTTAAAGTTGGGTCAAAGTTCCGTTGCTGCTAACGGTTCTGATTGTTCATAATGACACTTTGGAGCAGAAAGTGACTCATTGCTTAAGAAGATATGCTGACAACGTTATATAGAGCAGTGAGGGATACACAACGCGAAAGTGGCTGGGAGGGCCCACAATCTGAGAACGTTTGTAATATTACTGTTCTTCTGAGTGTTGTTAGATATCAAGCTGGTTGCTTGAGCGCAAAAATGAAGTTTACGAAGCGAAAACTGCCGTCATCCTCTATTGTATGGGTGTGATCAATTTAAACGTTCAGTATCGTTCCTTTGCTTGATTTGCGTAGAACTGGCATGATATTGATCGGCTAGGAGAGGAAAAAGATCGTCCTCAACATCTACACGGAGTTTTGATTTGCTGAATCATTAAAAGTCATTTTTTAAATTATGGCAATAGTTCAAATGATACAAAGACTGGTGTGGTTAAATTTCACTGATCTCTCATGCCCTTCTCAACACCTAGCAGCTTTAAAGCGCGTTGAACGTCAACATCTTCGGCCGAATATAATACACTGCTAATTCAGAATTACTCTAACTATACCTTTCAAAACTTTGCATCTGTTTCACTAGATACTAATTTTTCTCTCTTACAACTTTTATTGTGCCTCAATAGGCTCACACCGCCATTACATATGATTAAATTGTAATTTGACTAGCTTGTGACCCTTGATACTTCAGAATGTAGCATTTCAAATTCAGTACAAAAACCTCACTTCATAGTGGACAAATGCAATCTCCTTGGCACAAGAGTATGATTCTCCGTTGTACCCATCGTGTCAACATTGTCAAGTTTGTTTAGACAAAGTATCTATATGGCTGTATCGCCGTTCTTGGAAAGTGCAGTTGTCATCATGATTAGTGCCTGCGAAATTTGACATGTCATTATCACTCTAATATTTATGCAAACTACACATAGAGAATCGCCAGTTCTATTGACAGAGACAAAGTGTTCATGTCATATAAAGCCCTTCATATAACTATGAAGAAGAATGTTGTTTGCCTTCATTGATCGATTACGATTAATATAGGCTTTCCTCGGATACGAAAACTGTATATCACGCAACGTAAAACTTTATAAAAAAAAAAAATAGATTGTAATTCCGTCGTCGAATGCAACTCATTCGCGATTCATCCACCATCCGGCAAATTACAAAAACAAGGTAAGGACACAAGCAACCTAAAGGGAACACAAGTGGAGATAATTGGGAGTTTTGCACTTGACGTTGATTATATTTCATCCTCGGAAGAGTCAGGCTTGCCAAGCTGTAACGATATCTCACGCCTTTTTTATTCCCCTTTTAAATCCGATGTGATGGAAAACCCCCGGATAGTAATCATCCAAAATTAACAACTCTACTCTATTTGCGCGCCGCTGTCTATCTTACACCTTGTTTTAATTCACTCCTTCAGCTGCCACGAGTATGGCTACTCACCCTGAATTGAAATTATGGTACGACAAGCCAGCACTGCAATGGGAGGAAGCTTTGCCGGTTGGAAATGGGCGACTCGGCGCGATGATATTTGGCGATACCAACGTTGATACTATGATATTGAACGAGGATTCCGTATGGTACGGCGGCCAGATTGATAGATGCTCCAAAGATGGTCACAAACATCTAGCAAAGCTACGAGAACTTATTCGAAATGGGCATCAGGTCGAAGCTGAGAAATTGGCTGAACTCGCCTTCTTCTCCAGCCCCTTGGGGCAGCGACACTACGAGCCATTGGCCAACTGCACAATAGAATTCGGGCACGACCTTGAAAAAGTTACCAACTATCGTCGGGAATTGGACCTATCCAACGCTTCTGTTGACGTTCACTACGACTTGGACAATGCAACATACACCAGATCCACCTTTGCTAGTTTTCCGGATGAGGTGTTAGCCACTAAACTGACCAGTTCCGTTCCTGGAAAGCTGTCCTTTACGGCCTCTCTGGATCGAATGAATGGCGATCCCATGGATTACAATTCATATCACGACGGTGTTACTGCCATTTCAAGCGAGAATAGTTTGATTCTGCATTTGACCCCTGGTGGTGTAGGAAGCAATCGTGCAGCAACCGCTATCAAGGTCATTGTTGATGAAAGCGCAATTGTTGAATTTATCAACAATCATATAGTGGTGACAAACGCTCAAACGGCTTGGATACTATGTGCAGCTCACTCGACGTTTAGAAAGCAAGACCCGGCTCAGGCATGCCTTGATACATTTGAAGCCTGTATGAAAGTTGGCGTGGATAATCTTTGGAAACGTCACAATGAAGACTATACTTCAAATTTCAACACATTGTCCCTATCATTGGGCAAATCAAACGAGCAATCTCGCTTGTCGACTGATAAGCGGCTTGCTGCTTTCTCTGAACCAACTCATGATCGTCACAGTCTGGATGATTCTGGCCTAATTGCTCTGTATTATCAATACGGTCGGTACCTGCTCCTGTCTAGCAGTAGAAACGGACCCAATAGACCGCTTCCAGCTAATCTTCAAGGCATATGGGGAACATTAATGCAACCTGCTTGGGGCGCCAGATTCACAACCAACATCAATCTTCAAATGAACTATTGGCTAGTCAACTCAGGCAACATCTCATCGTGCGAAGTCCCGCTTTTCGACATTATGGAAAGGTTAGCGGATAGAGGCAAGGAAGTGGCCCAATCTCTCTATGGCTGTCGTGGTTGGTGTGTTCACTCCAACACTGATATCTGGGCTGACTGTGCACCTGTGGATAAATGGATGCCCGCGACTTTATGGACATTAGGTGGGCCATGGCTTTGCCTCCACATTTGGGAGCATTATCTCTTCAATGGCGACCGCAGCGTATTGGAAAGAATGTATGAAGTATACAAGGAATCTGTGCAATTTTATTTGGACTTTCTGGTGGAGAGTGGAGATGGACAGTATGCAGTTACGAGCCCGTCTTTGTCACCTGAGAACACCTTTATATTGAAGAACGGTACGCAAGGACGCCTGTGTGAAGGCTCGACTATTGACATTCAAATTCTGCGTGCCTTTTTCACCGCCTTTTTGGAAATATCGACCATCCTTGACAAATCTAATCTAGTTTCGGAAACACAAACGACACTTAGTAAGCTTCCGCCCATGCAAATAGGATCGCAAGGTCAGCTGTTGGAGTGGCAAGAGGAGTATGAAGAGGCTGAGCCTGGTCATCGCCATACCTCTCACCTCTGGGGCCTGTATCCTGGTAATTTGATTTCGCCAAACACAACACCACAGCTGGCTGAAGCTGCCAAGGTTACGCTACACACTCGAACACAGCATGGTGGTGGCCATACAGGATGGAGTAGAGCATGGATGATCAACCTGTGGGCAAGACTACTGGACGGTGATGAAGCTTTGTTCCATATTAACTCGTTGCTTGGACACTCCACCATGCCAAACCTTTTGGACATCCACCCCCCGTTCCAGATTGATGGTAATTTCGGAGGCGCTGCAGGTATCATCGAACTATTTGTTCAGTCTCATGAGAATGTTATACGGCTTTTACCAGCACTGCCCAACGTGTCCAGTCTGGAAGATGGCCATATCAATGGAGTTTGTGCTCGTGGCGGCTTCGAAATTTGTTTCTCATGGACGGGCGGAAAGGTTGACTTGCCAGTAAAAATCAAGTCTAGAGCTGGTCATCCTTGCGCTATCCAGCTATCGTCATGTGAAGTATACCGAGAGGACGGAACAGCAGTGCCACACGTTATGAAAGAAGACGTCATTTACTTTGATACTGCCATAGACACAACATATGTAATTAGATAGATTTAATAAAGGCATAGAACTCTTTATTTTCATTCATTCTTAATCAAATTTTGGAATAACTCCTTGAGAACATAGGCTGACTTTTTGGGATACCGGGTCTTCTCAGGCGATGAAAAATCTACGAAGGTAACACCGAATCTATCAGTGAAACCATTCGCCCATTCCCAGTTGTCAAGCAGTGACCAAGCCAAATAAGACTTGACTACAACACCATCCTCCTTTACAGCACGAGCGAGAGATTCGACATAAGTTGTGTAATAATGGATTCTGAAGGTATCATTGAGTACATCTTCAGTAGGTGCAGTCTCTCCTGGAGCCGTAGTACCCTGTTCTGTTAAGTAAATAGGATACTTGTACCTAGCATAGATCCAGTTGAGAAGTTTGCGGAAAGCCCAAGGTGTGGTACACAGCCAGTCTGTAGCACTCTTTGGGCCGCGAGGTTTGCCTTCCCAGTTGGTTTCCTCAAAGACGACATTACCCTTGGTGTCAGTGTCATCTGCTGGTGTGTCTTTGTGTTTGATATAGAAGGCAGTGTAGGTGTTCATGCCATAGAAATCAGAGCTTCCCAACACAAGAGCTGATTCTTCTGGAGTGAAGGTCGGCAATCTATCTCCCATCTGGTGGCGGACTTCCGGAGGATAGTCGCCACTCTTGAACACCGGGTCCGCATAGCGGGCAATATCAAACACAAGCATTCTTTCTGCCGCGGAGACGTCGCGTGGGTCATTAGGGTTCCAAGGCTCCGCCCAGTTGCCCGAAAGCGTGATTCCTATGGTTCCATTTTGGGTGGGTTGAAATTCCGTTCTGTAAATTTTCACAGCGTTGGCGTGAGCAATCAGCATATTGTGGCTAACGATCAATGGCTCCGTGGACGAATTTCCTTCGCTACTCTTAGATCTGTCTGAGCATCTTCCTGGAGCAAAGATGCCTGCCAAGTATGCGCATGCTGAATAAACTTCCGGCTCGTTGAAGGTGATCCAATGCTTGACTCTGTCACCAAACGCTTCATAGCAAACCTTTGCATAATTGCAGAAATCCGCTACAAACTCTTCCTTGTTCAAAAAACTGTTGTATCGATCCTCCAATGCTTGAGGAGTGTCCCAGTGGAAGAGTGTGACAAATGGGGTGATTCCGTTTGCGAGCAACTCATCAATGAGGTTGGAGTAAAACTCGATACCTTTAGCATTGACCGGGTCGTTACGGCCACCGAGAGGAATGATTCGAGACCAAGCTATAGAGAATCTGTATGCGTTTGCGCCGTACGATTTCAGCAGCTGAACATCCTCCTTGTAGAACTTGTATGCCTCTGCTGTCTCGTCTACATTGGTGTTGTCCTTTATTTTATTGGGTAAATGAGAGAATTTGTCCCAAATCGACAGACCTTTGTCGTCAACGTTCCAGGCACCTTCGATTTGAACGGCGGCAGTTGCGTAGCCAAAGTGAAAATCCTTGTCGAGACAATTTTCAAATTCCTTCATTTAATTGGTGATGCCGCAGTACAAAAAAAGTGGATAACACAAAAGGATTCCGGCATTTTATGTTGAGACGTTTGCTTATATAATATTTTCAAAAGAGTTCAGCCAGAAAAAAAAACTGAGTGAAAGGGTGAAAAATGGCCACTGCCTTCAAGCGCGGCGGCTGTAATAATTTATTTATGATGTATTTACGGGGAATTATTAAAACCAATTAAAGTAATTTACTCGTGAATGCCAGCCTTGCGCTCTTTCTTGGCCTTCTCGATCTGTTGACCCATCTTCATAGGACTCACACCAGGTGTTTCAAAGATGACATCAATCTCCTCAAGAGAGAGACCACCGGTCTCGGGGAAGAGGAAGTATGACAAAGCAAGCTGAATGCAATTGTACACAATAAACACAACATAAATCTTGTATTTTAAAGAATTGATACCGATTGAGATACCGTATGTTTGAATAACACCAGCGATACCTTGGATGAGACCGTAGAGACCCATACCTCTTGCTCTGAGTGGCAAGGAAATAAGTTCAACAGGATACAAGTTGTGCATGGTAGCAATAAGAGTACTCGAGCATGTTTGGAAAGCAAAGATCCAGAAGATACCCAAGCAAGCGAGAGAATAAGATCCTGTCTCAGCGTATTTCCAAGAAGTAATGGCAGAGCAGGTTTGCAAAATGATGAAAGAGATAAGACCGGCAAAGATGAGCGTACGTCTTCTAACCAAATCAACAACGAATGAGCCAACCATGGTGAATACGAAGTACACCAAAACCATTCCCAAGTTGATCTCAAGCTGCTGTTCGGAAGACGTAATGCCAAGGGTGTCCAAAATGGGAGATAGGTAATAACTGACAATACCACCACCGTTCCACTGTTGGAAGATAGAGTAAAGGGTGAGAAGGAGCAATCTATAGCGGCCACCGTTGGGACGGAAGAAGGGTCGGAAGTCCCAAAGAGTCTTGACACCAACATGTTCGTTCTTGACGGAGCGGATCATTTGTTGAATAACAACTTCGACAATAGGTTCGTTTACATCGCCAGATGAAGTATGGTACTTTGCAACGATAGCACGAGCCTCATCGGTTCTTCCCTTCAAAATCAGATATCTTGGGGATTCAGGGGTGATGAGATATGATCCAACGACGACAACAAGTGGGAAAATCATTTGGAGGAGGAATGGAAGTCTCCATGCCCAGTCACTTTGAAGAGTGTTGGTACCCAACAAAACACATGTCATCAAGATGGAGCCGACTTGGAAGCAAGCGCCGAAGATACCAACAATTCTACCACGCCAGTGTGTTGGTGAAACTTCTGCCATATATTGAGGGTTGCTCATCATAGCAGATCCGAAACCCATGAAGAAACGGCCAGCCATTAATGTTGCAAGGTTTGGAGCGAAAGCTTGAATCAGTGATGCCATGATGACGATAGCATTGCCGAGAACGTTGATACCTCTTCTACCGATAACATCACCAAGGGAAAGGAAAGGTGCGCCAGCAATGTTGCCGACCGTCATAAGAGCATTGATGATACCAATGGTACTGCCAGAGTTCTCAAAGCCGAAGAAGTCGTGGAACTGCTTGATGGAGTTGACGCCTCCAATGACACCCCAATCGACACCATAACCAGCTTGATTACATCCTTGAACGAACAAAATAAGGGCGATTCTAAATGTTGCCTTACTCCAAAAGGTGATGGCTTCGCGAGACAGCTTTTCCAATTCCTCGTCAGTAACAGCCTCGATAGCAGCCACTTCCTCTGGGTTTGCGACCTCTTCTTTCATCTCAATCTTCTCGTCAGACATAGTGAGTTGGTGGGGGATATAGACAACGCTTTAGGAAAGACAAAAACCTGGGGTAACTTTTATATGACTAGCCGGTTCCAAAAACGGGGTATTGATATGTGGAGATGTACACGTGCTGATGAACAATCATCCTCGGGCACCGATATGAGAGACTTTGAGTTACATGCCTTTGCAGGCTACCTCTCATGTCATGGCCCATGCTTACCTGTAAGTTTAAGGTACCAAACTGTGCTAGTCTGTTGATAAATTCGTACAATACTACATCAGCAAGGTGTCAAATCATGTTATAGTGATCCGAGGTTGCTTACATATACATTTACACCCTGAATTACTCCATTGGTGCAAGTAAAGGCACTTATGGAGAAATACGCATTCTAAATTGGCTAGTAGGGCCGCAAATTCTCATACGGAGTGGCCTGACATTGTGGTAATAGGAAATTCTGTAAGGTTTGGTAACGTAACACTGAAAATTTTTACAACGGAATGAAAGGAATGAACTCTAAGTGAGTGGGGTTGAAGCTCATGTGTGACTCTCACGTAATACTGAACCACGGATAGAGTTGTGAATTGCCATACTCAAAGGAAATTAGGGAAATATGAACTTTCCTATGGAAACGACCTGGGCTTTCTCTTACCATACTGTCACCGAACTCTCTCTTACTGTTATGGATATCCTTTATGATCAGATTGTTCTATTTGGTGTAAGCTGGGGCCACCTAATTCCTTTGTGACAATAAGCATCATTGTAGCTAACTACCTTGCTAGGACTCCATCACTCAAGTAAGTTGGACGGTATGGCATATATTGCCTTCCCTTCCCATTTTCATTGACATCCACCCAAGTTTAGCTTTGAGACCAAACATAAAGGATGGGGTGCTTCCCTTGCTGATGTAAGTTACAAGAACACGCATGTACTGTGGGCATAGATGATGAATCAAATACTTATGCATTATACAGGCTTATCAAAAAAGAGCGGATGTTTTGAATCGTGGATTTGGAGGTACACTATTTTGTTCATAGCAAAGGGCACAAAATTGGGAAATTTTCAATGACAATCTACAAACGTCAGGGTATAACTCAAAGTGGGCGGTTCCAATATTAAACCAAATGATCCCACAGAAGGTAGACCCTTCGCAGCGGGCTAAGATTCGACTAGTCATCCTTTTCTTTGGTGCAAATGATTCAGCAAAAGCTGGCACCTTTCAATATGTTCCCATCGATGA
Source organism: Umbelopsis ramanniana AG (assembly GCF_025399195.1). Classification (NCBI taxonomy): domain Eukaryota; kingdom Fungi; phylum Mucoromycota; class Umbelopsidomycetes; order Umbelopsidales; family Umbelopsidaceae; genus Umbelopsis; species Umbelopsis ramanniana. The sequence continues at coordinate 43,891 of NW_026252136.1, forward strand.
ATACGCAACCAATCTATCCATGATGATCAAGCGAATTGATCAATACAGCGCTGATACCCGAATCGTCGTGATCACCACACCACCCGTCAACGAAGACCAGTGGCATAAAGCCAGTGAACAAGGGGGTCCTGATTTGCGTCGTTCCAACACCGTGACCAAAGCATATGCGGAAGCAGCAAAGGAGGTGGCTCTAGCATACAACGTGCCTTGCGTTGACCTTTGGTCTGAGATTATGAATTTGGCGCAGGATGGTTTGAAAGATGGCTCGTCAGATACAATCTCACATAAGCGAGATCTGTCTGAGTTCATGAGTGACGGCCTGCATCTGGGAACTCTAGGTTGTCAAGTCCTATTCGATGCATTAATGAACACTATCAAGGCGAATTTTCCTGAATTGAATCCAGACACCTGGCCTGAGCAGTTAGCAGAATTTTGGGAGGCGCCCAGAGAAGACTATGAAAGTACTCTTATATTCAGAAAATAAAATAGACATAGACATAGTAAAGCGGTGTGTCTGTGCCCGTGGAGGAGTTTACATTGGTGTCCCCGGATCGGTGGCGAACCTATTCGGATGCTTGAAATTAGACTTTGTCTGAGTAAGGCAGGTTGGAGGTCCGTTTGCTCTTGTGTTCTGAAGGAGAATAGGAACAATTTCGTACTGCAGCAGTAAATTCCATTTTCAGTTTCCAATTTTTATTTTTTTTATTCTGACGATTGCTGTGCCTTCCTGCCTTATCTCCTTTTTTTCCAAAATGAATATTCTTTACGATCAGATTGTCCTATTCGGCGTGAGTTGAAAGACTTTATTTCCATCTTGTTTGAAAGTAAAACAAACGCTCTAACGCATACATTCAGGACTCCATCACTCAGGTACCTAAAACACAAACTAACAATAAAACCATATCTTCCTCTTTTTCTAATATGCCAATTAACACATAGGGTAGCTTTGAGACAAAGTACACTGGATGGGGTGCTTCTCTTGCTGATGTAAGTCAAAAGAATGTTGAAAACTTGCCTTTGATTGGGAACATTAATTGTGAATGCACATATGTAGGCATATCAGCGACGAGCAGATGTTTTGAATCGAGGGTTCTCAGGTAGAGTTTGACGGCACAAGGGGAAAGGGATCCATGATGACTTGTTCACCTATTCAACCTATAGGCTATAACACCAAATGGGCCATGCCAATCTTCAAACAATTGTTGCCCGAAAAGCCAGATGAAACTCAGAGAGCGAAAATCCGCTTGATGACAATTTTCTTCGGTGCAAATGACGCTTCCGAGTCTTGGACCGAACAGCACGTTCCAATAGATGTGTACGCCGACAACTTGACAACCATTGTCGAAGGAATTCAGAAATACAGTGCCGACACTCGAATCATTGTCATCACCCCTCCACCAGTCAACGAAGTTCAGTGGAAGAAGAGATGCGAAGACGGCGGTGGTGTCTTGGATCGATCCAATGAATTGGCTAAGGCGTATGCTGAAGCTGCAAAGGATGTAGCGAGAAAACACAATGTGCCTTACGTTGACCTATGGACTGAGATCATGAAACTGGTCGATGATTCTGGTAGTGCTGAGGATATGGCAGAGCTAACGAGCGAGAAGTTACATAATCGCGACTTGTCTGAGTTTTTGTATGACGGCCTACACTTGGATGCTCTTGGTTGTCAAGTTCTTTTTGCTGCTTTGATGCAGACCATCAAGTTGAACTTCCCTGAATTGAATCCAGAGAGCATGCCTGAAGAATTGCCAGGATTCTGGGAGGTTCCCAAGGAAGATTATGAAACAGCTCTTACATTCAGAAAATAAATAGAATTAGAAATAGACATGGTCGTGTCGAGACAGGTTTACATTTGGCCGGTTGAATTGATCTGACTCTGAATATACAGACGCTGTCGCCAAGCATGCTCTTCTCAGCTAATCGCTGTCACAAACCCGTCACAAGCTGTACGTGGCATGCAAACACAATACATTACAAAGAAGAGCTTTGGCTTGTGCAAAAGAATTGAAAGCTCGGACGATGCTTCAGATATGCATAATTCGCTATACAATTTTGTCCAATGAATTGGCTTGTCTCAGTCATCCAGCACAGAAGCTTCCAGTACCTAATATAAAGTCCGATCGTGACGTAGGGTAAGGCGACACGTACCTTCTGTTCACAGCGTAATTGCCCCTGCTATCCTCAGCTCTTTGGCACTTCTTTTACCACTTTTAACAAACATGTCTTCTGACCCAAAACCAAAACTACAGTAAGTACTCTAATACTTCAAAAGTTTAGGAAAGGACGGCAGGGATTGCTCGTTGGTTTCGCCCAGTCTGACGCGCAGTCGCCTTTTGTATTATTAAATGACCAACGAGCGCCATTGTCGAGCAGCAGATATTGCGTTGCCCGCCCTTCCATATGAACCCTCACAACTACAAAGTCTAACGCATTCTGTCATCTTTTAGGCCCAATGCTGGCATTGAACAAGATAACGTTGATCCTGCACACGATCCCGCCACCGCTATCCTTCGTAGAAAGACAGCTCGCAACAAGTTGATTGTTGATGACGATATCAATGACGATAACTCTGTCATGGTATTGTCAACGGCAACCATGGAAGCACTTCAACTCTTCAGGGGTGACACCGCACTTGTTAAGGGCAAGAAGAGAAAAGATACCGTACTCATTGTGTTGTGCAATGATGACATGGAAGATAACAAAGTTAGAATCAACAAGGGTTAGTTTCTTGTGTTGATTGCCTACGAAACTTTTTTACGGGTCATCTAATCATATCTATAGTTGTTCGCAATAACTTGCGTATTCGCCTTGGTGATGTTGTCAGCATCCATCCATGCACAGATATCAAGTACGGAAAACGAATCCACGTTCTTCCTATCGATGACACAGTTGAAGGTTTGACTGGTAACCTCTTTGAGACCTACCTCAAGCCATACTTCCTTGAAGCATATAGACCTGTTCGCAAGGGTGACCTTTTCTTGGTCCGCGGTAGCATGCGAGCAGTCGAATTCAAGGTGGTTGAAACCGATCCAGAGGATTACTGTATTGTAAGTTGTCTGATGTCGAAAATTCATCTAGACAGGCAGGTTGACTGACGTTTTTGGCTCTCATTTTTTAGGTTGCTCAAGATACCGTGATCCATTGCGAAGGTGAACCCATCAAGCGTGAAGATGAAGAATCAAATTTGGCTGATGTTGGTTATGATGATATTGGTGGCTGCCGAAAGCAGATGGCTCAAATCCGTGAATTGGTTGAACTTCCTCTTCGCCATCCTCAGCTTTTCAAGTCCATCGGTATCAAGCCTCCCCGTGGTATCCTTATGTACGGACCCCCTGGTACTGGTAAGACCTTGATGGCCAGAGCTGTTGCCAATGAGACCGGTGCATTCTTCTTCTTGATCAACGGTCCCGAAATCATGTCCAAGATGGCTGGTGAATCTGAAAGCAATCTCCGAAAAGCCTTTGAAGAGGCTGAAAAGAACGCTCCCGCCATCATCTTTATTGATGAAATCGATGCCATTGCACCAAAGCGTGAAAAGACCAATGGTGAAGTCGAACGCCGTGTCGTTTCTCAATTGCTCACACTCATGGACGGTATGAAAGCTCGATCCAACATTGTCGTCATGGCAGCTACCAACCGACCCAACTCTATTGATCCCGCTCTTCGTCGTTTCGGTCGTTTCGATCGTGAAATTGATATTGGTATCCCTGACCCCACTGGTCGTCTTGAGATCCTCCGCATTCACACCAAGAACATGAAGCTCGATGATGATGTTGACTTGGAACAAATCGCCAGCGAGACCCACGGTTATGTTGGTTCTGATGTTGCTTCTCTTTGCTCTGAAGCTGCTATGCAACAAATCCGTGAAAAGATGGATTTGATTGATCTCGAAGAAGAATCCATTGATGCTGAAGTTCTGGATAGCTTGGCCGTCACCATGGAGAACTTCCGATATGCCCTTGGTGTTTCTAACCCATCTGCTCTCCGTGAAACCGTTGTTGAAGTCCCCACTGTCACCTGGAACGATATTGGTGGTCTCGACAAGGTCAAGCTCGAACTTCAAGAAACTGTCCAATACCCTGTCGAACATCCCGAAAAGTTCCTCAAGTTCGGTATGAGTCCTTCCAAGGGTGTTTTGTTCTATGGTCCTCCCGGTACTGGTAAGACTATGCTTGCCAAGGCCATTGCCAACGAATGCCAGGCCAATTTCATCTCCATCAAGGGACCTGAATTGTTGACCATGTGGTTCGGTGAATCAGAAGCCAACGTTCGTGATGTTTTCGACAAGGCTCGTGCTGCCGCTCCTTGTGTCATGTTCTTTGACGAATTGGATTCCATCGCCAAGGCTAGAGGAGGTTCTTCTGGTGATGCTGGTGGTGCTGGAGATCGTGTTCTCAACCAGATTCTTACTGAAATGGACGGTATGAACGCCAAAAAGAACGTCTTTGTCATTGGTGCTACCAACCGACCTGATCAAATTGACCCTGCCTTGTTGCGTCCTGGTCGATTGGATCAATTGATCTATATCCCTCTTCCTGACGAAGTCTCTCGTCTCTCCATCTTGACTGCTAACCTTCGAAAGTCGCCTGTTGCTAGCGATGTTGATCTCAACTTCTTGTCCAAGAATACCCACGGTTTCTCCGGTGCTGATCTTGCTGAGATTTGTCAGCGAGCTGCTAAACTCGCCATTCGCGAAGATATCGGCAAGGACATAGAGCGCGAGAAGGAGCGCAAGCGCCGACAAGAAGCTGGTGAAGATGTCGGTATGGAAAATGACGATGAGAGCGACGGCGTTACTGAAATTGCAAGGTAAGCTACCCGTAGTATTATTAAATAAGCACTGCTGCTCAGGTGTGATATGAAATTAATCAATTTTCCCCTTTAGAAAACACTTTGAAGAGGCCATGTCGTTTGCACGCAGATCTGTCAGTGACAACGATATCCGAAGATACGACCAATTCTCACAGAACTTGCAACAGCAACGTGGATTTGGAAGCAACTTCAAATTCCCTGACTCAGCCGGCGCCTCCTCCGATGCACAAGCTATGGATGGTGTCAGTGGAAACGCTGGATTTGGCGAAGAAGCTGGTGATGATGATCTATATAATTAAAACGTTCGGATACAGATAGTCCTCTTACAGAAAATGTAGTTTTCCTTTTTCCCCAGTTTATACGCACATCCATCTGAGAAATTTCTTTTTTTTTGCGATTGGAAATAAACCTGCCTTTTATTTTTGTACACCTTTTTGAGTGATTCTACAGTAGGTTCCCCCTGCTGTTGGTTAGCATTAAAAACGCAAGGACATGATGGTTGCAGACCGTTTTTGATTAACATAGCTGTTATTGTAAATGTAAAAAATCAGGTTACAAGTAAAAATCAAAAGAGTATGACGTGGGCAGTGGGGATAGATTCTATATTTTTAAAATAACTGGAAAGCGTACATCAAAGAAGAACACACACACAAAAACGACAAAATACCACATGTCCCGAAAACGCCAATCAAAGCAGGAGCTCCAGCACCGCATTTGAACATCCCAACCAACCAAAAAAAGTGACCACTGCGAATTATTTTCTCATACGGCTTGCGATGAATACATTGGAGGATCTAGTGGTCCGCACATAACGTCAGCCTGTTTTCTCCATCGTGAACCGTCATCAGTTGATGCCTCTTGCGACTGTTTACTCGTTTGCTTCTCACGATCCTTCAACTACGTTTCGTGTCAGACAGATAATGGTGATGGTCAATAGCATTTTTCCACTCACTCACCATTTGGATATAAAGAGGACCAGCTCTTCGCCCTTTTGTAACTTTTTCAAGTCGTCTTCGGGCCGAAGACTTGAGAATGTAACTAAATTGGCGATGTATTTGCGCATAGATATCGTCTATGCCTAAGAGATCAGCCAGCGATCTCATGGGGGTATGAGCACGACGCCTGAGGAATTGCTCTAAAGGGAAATTAGCAACAATATCACGCACAAAACAAGAACATGCCAAAGTTCTCACCAGGTGAAGTGGGAGCAAAGGAGGATCTGCGATTGCTTCCAGCACTTAAGGAAGGTGGATGTCTTTCGCGAAACTCCCGTTCTCTTTGGTATACAGCCTCAGCTTTTTCTTGAAGATTCAGAGCGGTAGAACGAAACACCCTATTGCATATTTTGACATCAGTATCACAGCATGTAGAATGGGAGAGATGGAGATAAGAATAAATAAATAAACATCCGTACTTTACGAGGAACGGCCAACATGAGACTAGAAACACTCGATCGGTCATGAGCATAGCAAAGGCGTAGTGACGAGTTTTTCCACGAGCCTGTGAGTCCCGCAATTTGAAAATGTAACTCATCACATAACCGTTCTCGTCATCGCCAAATAGGATGGGTCCTTCTCGCCCTGGACAAAATTCTACAGTCAAACTAAAATAAGACGGGTCAATGGTTAAAGAATAACAGTAATAAAATGGTTGAATTCCCCTTGAAAAGGATCGGCCCCTTTATCATACCTCCTCACACAAGCATTTCGGACGGCGGCATAGAGATGTTGTTGTTGAGGGGCACGGCAGCCCAAATAGAAGACGGTATCATCCTCATCATCTTTTGTAATCATACCACTTGCCTCCAACTTGTAAGGAACATCGACATCATTGATATTGATCAAAGGCATTTGGGCCGTGCAAGCCGGGCAGGATGATTGTGAACAGTTGGAAGCCGACGAAGACAAGGAGGAAAAAGTAGGCGATTGCTGTGAATTGGTTCTTGACGTGGCGATTTTTTCAACAGGAACAGAGGGAGTTGACACGGGCGATGATGAAAGTTGGGGATTCAATGACAGAGCCTCTAAATCCAGCACAGCCGCCTTGGACCGGTGAATGGTTTGAGTGCAGAACAAGACGCTTGGACCATGGACCTCGCAGAAATGCAGTACTGACAGCAATGCATTCATAGAATGGCAGACAATGAAAGAGGAATGGATGGGTTGGCAGCTGACAAGAATCCAGCACAAAGCTCGCAATAATAATAAAAAAGACTCCTCCCCCTCAGGTGACATTCGGAATTTCCTCAAATGTCATTCGGCTTGATTTACAAATTTTACCTTTCACTAAGTAACATGATGGGGTCAGCACCACCCCGTCCTTTTTAACAATGACATAAGTAAGAACTGTATTGAAAGGATATAATCTAGAGTGCGTCGCTGCTGACGACAATAAGCATAATGGTACAGGCAAATAGGCTGACAATGGCCATTAATAAGAAACTAAACCAGCCAGCTTGCACTAACGTTCGATGCAGAATCAAAAGTCTGACATTTCTGAAATACTTGACCAGACCGAGTATGAAAGACAACAGGCCTATAGCCACAAATGTGATGCCAATTGGCCGGGTATAACGTGGATCAATACTGGGTTGAGTCTCTCCATTTGGTAAACGTAAGTTTATGATGATGGTGAAGCCTGTGGTACGATACATGTGGATCAATGGATAGGTCATCAAGCAGTGTGTGCGTGGTTTTCCCTACCTAGTACAATGATGGTGCATGACAACTTCAACCAACTGAGATAAGTTCGCTCATTGGCGCACTGATCTCTTGCCATACTGCCTTCATTTGGAACAACAAAGGCATTGTCCAGTACGGCCAACAATGATGAGTGCTTAAGCTTTGGCTGTGATGGTTCTCCTGTCTCCGACATACATTCAAGAATGGCTCGGTGGGGATGTCGATATTTTTCGGGAGAAAAAAAAGAAAGTCAAAAGTTCAATTTGTTCCCAGAGGCACACGTTTTGATAATCACACAGAATAAAAAAAAAAAGGACCAACTTCATTGACTTTCACCATTGGTTCATGACTTCAACTTACAGAGTGAGCGATCCATTTCATTACAATTCAGTCGGGCCTTTTTTTACCCCACGTTTTAATATTGTCTATACATTGCATATTCTAGATTAACTATCAGTTGCGTCAACATAAACGGGATGGCTTGATTGAGTTTATTAAACTGACACTTTCAACTTCGTTTGTTCTATATGATGAAGCCGCTGATGCTGATATATCGTCCAGTGCAGACGAGAAGTCAGCACTTGTTCGATCCAAAGAACGATATGCAGAAGTTATGTCAGGCGTTGAGAAATTGATCAATGTAGGCACACACTTTGTTTCAAATGCTACGTTTTAGTGTTGTTGCTGATCTGGCTGGCCTATAGGACCACATTGAAATGCAAAAGCTAGGTGCACCCGAACATTCTCGACTCCACCGACTCGTGCCGACTGTCTCCACATTCTGCACACCGCTGCCCCTCCGGAAAGCATTTTTACTTGCCGATGCCCAGCATACAATATCGGCCAGACGCTTTGTGTCTCCTAGTTTTAATGACATTCGCCGGTAAATTTTAACCGCTTGTTGGCAGGAAAAAAAAATTTGGAATCCCTCATCCCTGTTTCATAGTATCCTCAATACTGCACAAGTATGCGCTATTGCACCCACATTGAGTCTCATTACGTTCGACGGGGATATGACACTGTGAGTAGCGCGGTACCTGCAGGTGAATGTACATGGCAGTAACCAAGAATTGGGGAAAATTTCTAGATATGACGATGGCAAAGACTTTGAACAGGATTCGACTTTAGTGACATTAATCATCCAACTTTTATCGTTCGATATTAATGTAGCGGTGGTGACAGCAGCCGGGTATACAGAGAATGCAGAAAGTCGATACGAGAGCCGATTATCTGGATTGCTTCATGGATTCCAGCTCAGTGGCCTGACCAACGCCCAGTTGGGGCGATTCCATGTGCTTGGTTAGTACGACCCAAATTCTCCCTGGCTAGTGAAGCACGCACGTATCAACTGATCCCAACCCTTAGGTGGTGAATGCAATTATTTGTTTCAACTCGGAGATGATTACCACCTTCATTTCGTCCCTCAAGAGTAAGGAGCAGATTTCCCCAAGTTCGTTGGTATAACCCGACTAAACCACTTCTTCCATGTTTAGAGTGTATCAGCCGGAACAAGTTCGAGCTTGGTCGCAGAATACCACAGAAATTGATGCGGTGTTAGACATTGCCCAAGCTAATATTCAAAAGTGCGTGCAAGAAATGAACCTTCCAGCTATGGTGATCCGGAAAACGAAAGCAGTTGGTAAGTTCTACCGTGGCTGGCTCCTTTTTCCATTCAGATAGATGAAATATTAACTTTCTACGGGTAGGCCTCGTGCCGCAGCCCGGAGCTACCATACTCAGAGAAATCTTGGTAACGTATTGTTGGTTGTTGTGACCAGACCCTAATGACAGCAACTAATTTGTTTGCCAAAATCTCCTTTTCACTCCCGTAAAATTCCCCTGGTATAAGGATGAAGTGGTTCTCTCCACGCAACATCATTTGTTGCGTTACCAACGCTCGCCCTCTGTACTCCAGGCCCCTCTGCCGTTTTGTTGTTTTAATGGCGGCAGCGATGTCTGGGTTGATATGTAAGAACAAAGAAAAAATGGCCGGGCGGGCAACCCTGTTTTCTCACCTTTTCCTATTAGCGGCAATAAGTTGATCGGTGTGCAGATGCTCCAGGCTTATCTCAACGCCAAACCAGAGGAAACCCTTCACGTCGGTGATCAGTTCTTGTCAACGGGAAATGACTATGCGACACGCGCGTCCTGGTATGTGGAAACCTTAATCATGATCATCCCCCCCCCACAAACATTGAAATTTGCTTCCTTTCAGCTGCACTTTGTGGATTATCAACCCCCAAGAGACACATGAGGCTTTAGTACAGCTGACTGATATCCTTGAAAAGCAAAAGTAGACAATGTAGCGGGGAATTGAGGCGTTTCTATTAAACACTTATCGGTGGCAGGAGACAATTGCAAAGGCGATGCTATACGTTCTTCATGTTTCAAACAAAGAAATTTTATGACAATGTAACAAAACTTTGCTATTCTCTTTTCAAAAGAAAAGATGAAAACAGTACGAATATGAAGCGTTATTATACGAATTTTTTGTGTCCTTTTTTTTTTTTCAATGCCATGCAGTGTGCATTCTACTGTCGCTATGCACTGACATCTCATTCTTCTTATATTCGTTCAATTCCTTTCGTATTTGCTCTGTATGAAGCGGTGTCAAATGTAGATATGTGGTGTGTGGATGGGGAGATCGGTCGTACTTTGATTTGGGCCACGTTGGAATGATAATGGTTGCTGTGTCGTTCCAAGCCAGCTGTTGGACTCTATGTTGAGGTAACAATCGCTCGTAATATGGCAGAGAGAGTTGAGCGGAAGGTTTTTCGTCATCGTCGGTGTAAATGCTTGAAGTGTCAGATACCCAACGTTCAACAATACTGCACGCGCTGGATTCGTCTGAGCTACTGCTGCTGTAATCAAGAGGAGGAGTATGCGGTCGTGGAGGAGCAATGCAGCTGGTGATTGGTTCAAATAAGTCGCTTTCTTCTGATGGACAATGTGATCGGCCGCCTGCTGCGATAAACCCAGGTTAGGAGGCGCAAGCGGGAGAGTGCTTTATCATGACACGTCCTTACCAAAAGTTGTTTTGACTGGTGCAGCTCGTCCAGCAAGCTTTTTCTTGATGCACTTAAGGACAGTACCATTAGAGATATCTACAAACAAAAGCAATGTCACCTGAGCCATGTAATGTCTAGTCTACGTCTTCATATTATAACCCATTCAAATCATACAGGAAACCACTTTTTTTACCGGTGTATAGCTTGCACGTTGTGATGTAGCGTGAACGCTAGTGCAAGCTATAGCCGCATGAGAGCGGAATAGAGATCCTTTCATAGAGGTGTGAGGGCAGAAAAAAGAAAAAAAGGGAAATGTAGGATGTCAAAGCGTTTTTAAAAGTACAAACAACGTATCGGGAGAAAATATCTGGAGCAATGAGTTTCAAGTTTTTGGCGAAAAAAAAAAAAAACCAAAGGGGTGCTTCACAGTAATAGGAGACATTATAAACCAATCGACCTTTCCATTGGGTCGATCGTGCAGCTCTCCAGACAAACGGAGTCATTTATGACCATACCTGACGCCATCATCTCCACCGCCTTATCAACCTCGTCCAGCCAACTCAATCCATTGAAAAAATGCTCAAGATTGTCAGATTGAACGGTTCCTAGATAACCATTTCCCTATGCATCTTTGAACCCCCCAAAGGAAGAATGCAATAGTAACGAAAAACTTTATGGAAAAGCCCACTTCTATTTTTTTTTTATTGATTTCGCCAGGGAATTTGTACACAGGATTACAGTATAAGAGAGGGAAAAAAAAAAAGGGAGAAAAAAAGGATGCGTCTAAAATGGATCGTCAAATACAAAGAAGCGGTTTATCCAGAAAGCCATGGTGTTCGAGGAAAAAGTTACGGGCAGACCCTTCTTTTGTTTTGTTTTTCTATCTTCTAGGTCGCGGCTTGACCACGAAGGGATTGGGTGACTTGCGAGTCTTACCACCCTTGGCAAGGACACCCCAAGGTGATCGCGGATCCTTGTTACCCTTAGATTTTCCTCTACCACCACCATGAGGATGGTCTGTTGCGTTTTGAGCTACACCACGAACTGTAGGGCGAATACCAAGCCATCTTGATCGTCCAGCCTTACCAAGCATTTCGTGCTGATGATCTGGGTTGGACACCGAACCAATCGTAGCGCATACATCAACAGGCACACGACGAACTTCTCCACTAGACAATCGTACCTGTGCGTAACCAGTTTCGCCGGTTTGAATCAGTTGTGCGTATGTACCAGCAGAGCGGGCAATGATGGCTGGACCGTTGCGGCGCAAGCCAATGTTGTGAATAATCGTACCGACAGGGATCATCTTGACAGGCATACAATTTCCCTTTTCAATTGAAACGGTTCGGGTGATGGCATCAACACTATCAGAAGATGGGGTAACCTTGGCGTCGTCAGAGTTACGATAGCTGGCGACCTTATCACCAGCCTTGACACCATGTGGAGCAACAATGTAGCTAAGACTTCCAGTTTCTTCGTGTCTCAACAACGCAATCCATGCGCTGCGGCCAGGATCGTGCTCTAATCTCATGACTTCTTGAACACCAGTTTCCGCTCGGTGCCAGTCAATTATACGAACACGACGCTTGTGACCACCACCACGATGACGAATGGTGATGCGACCGTGGTTGTTACGACCACCAGTACTTCGCTTAGCGATGGTCAAGTTGCGGACAGCCTTGCCTTTGTATAAATGGTCGCGAGGCACTCGTTTGAGCCAACGTTTACCGGGTGTGGTTGGTTTATAAGTTTTGAATTGCTGTGAAGGGAAAGCGGAGGGTGCTGCCTTTCGCTTCAATGCTCCGTCAGCTGCAACGCCGTCAGCAGAAACACCGAGAGGAGAAGAAGTGTGTTGCATGACCGGCTTAATGGCCTTGGGCTTCTTGCTAGCAAAGTTGCGAACGCAGTTCAGGTTAGACAGCATTGAGGGTCTTGCATTGACTGGTTGAATCGACCGAAGCACCATGGGCTTGACCGCCACATTGGCACCTCTTAAAAGGTGCAAACTGCCGAGTCGCAACATTTGTGTAGGTGGAATGGAGAAAAACAAAGCGGGATTCTTGACCCTTTTTTTTTGGAAAATTTGTTTGAAGCCAACAGAGCCAAATTTTTGATATCGGTGACGTCGCCGCTTTCTTAAAAACGTTAATTTGCTCAGGAAATAGTTACCTCCAGCTGATCCCCTTTCTACCTGTGGTTTTGCCCAATCAACTTTTGTTTCTATGAAAACTGAAAATTCTTCTTTATTATTAAACACCTGGAAAAATCAACTGGCTTCTATTCCCTATTTCTTTTCTTTTTACAAAGGAATATTGCCATGCTTCTTCCAAGGGTTGGAAAGCTTCTTGTCCTTGAGCAACTCTAGCTCTTCAATAAGGCGACGACGAGTAGTTCTATCAAATACATTCCATATCAGCCTTTACTCTGCACTCAATGTTAAACATCTTTTTCTTTCTCCTACCTTGGAAGAATCACATCATCGATGAAGCCACGCTGAGCAGCTGGGAGCGGATTAGCAAACTTGGTAACATAATCCTTCTCAGCTTCGACCTTATTGTCGGAATTTCTAAAGATAATTTCCACGGCACCCTTGGCGCCCATGACAGCAATTTCACCAGTGGGCCATGCAACGCTATAAAGAGCGGTCAATTGTTTAGTGTCTCTTACATAAAATGCTCAGCTCTGGAAATACTTACTTCACATCACCGCGCAAATGCTTGGAGGCCATGACATCGTAGGCACCACCATAGGCCTTTCGAGTAATGACAGTAAGCTTTGGAACAGTAGCTTCACAGTAGGCATATAACAGCTTGGCACCATGTCGAATGATACCACCATGTTCTTGGCCAGTACCAGGTAAGAAGCCAGGAACATCAACCAGAGTAAGCAAGGGTACGTTAAAGGCATCGCAGAATCGTACAAAGCGAGCAGCCTTCACAGATGCATTTATATCAAGAACACCAGATGAGACGAGAGGCTGATTGGCAACGACACCAATGGTCTGGCCGTTAAGGCGTGAGAAACCAATGATGATGTTCTTGGCGTAAGAAGGAGCCAATTCAAAGAAGCTGTTTTCGTCTCCAATCTAATGTAACTTTTTTTAACTTTGATTTCTCTGATCCCATAAAGGCATTCATGACTACTTACCCTTGAAATCACATCCTTCATATCATAAGCCTTGGTTGAATCAACCGGCACAATGTTATCCAAGCTGGGATCGTCTTGTGGAGGGGCGGAAGTAACCTTGCGAATTGGGGCAGATTCACGGTTGGAGAGGGGCAAATAGTCATAGAAATCACGAAGTCTATAGTCCATCAATACCAAATCGGACAATGCTTGTTAGTCAACGAATATGACACCAGCTGAGATAGAAATTGCTTAGATCGTATTTACCTCTGAAGAGCTTCAATGTCATTCTCAAATGCATTATGAGCAACACCACTCTTGACAGTATGAGCACTAGCGCCTCCAAGTTCTTCTTGGGTGACTTCTTCGTTGGTCACAGCCTTGACGACATCGGGACCAGTAACAAAGAGGTAAGAGGTATCACGAACCATGAAGGTAAAGTCTGTGAGAGCAGGTGAATACACAGCGCCACCAGCACATGGACCCATAATCAGAGAGATCTGAGGAATGACACCGGAAGCCAATACGTTCTTCTGGAAAATATCAGCATATCCAGCCAAGGAATCCACACCTTCCTGGATTCTAGCACCGCCGGAATCGTTGAGACCAATGACCGGAGCTCCGACAAGCATAGCTTTGTCCATGACCTTTTGAATTTTTTGAGCGTGCATCTTTGACAAACTACCACCATAAGCAGTGAAGTCTTGGGAAAAGACAAACACCTTACGTCCATTGATAGTACCATGTCCAGTAACAACACCATCGCCTGTGATCTGAATAGACGAAAAGCCCCGTACGATTAGTCCTTCCGACTTAACCCCAATCAAGCGTGTGCTCCCTCCACTTGGTGATATCTGCTTACCTTATTTTTTTCCATTCCAAAATCAACACACTGATGTTCTACAAAAGTGTCATACTCCCGGAACGATCCAGCATCCACTAGTAAATCAATACGTTCACGTGCTGTAAGTTTTCCCTAGACATGGGGTCAGATACTGGTCAAAGAACGCGTTCAGGGGGACATCAAGTGCCTTTACCTTTTTGTGTTGAGCATCAATACGTTTCTGACCACCACCGAGTTGAGCATCAGCCCGCTTGCGTTCAATCATACTGACGGCAGCCTATGTGTTTTTTAAAGTGTTATTACAAGTGCGGGGGAGTGGAGTGCGGGGAGGGTGGGGTATGGACATGGCGAAGACTTACATTTTCCTTGGACCCGCCAGTGGCATAGGCTCGTGTCAGTACAGGCAGAACATGACGGACTGGTATGTTCGAGCGAATCAAAGCACGGCGAGCAGAATGCAGAGCTGTCAGCTTAAACATTTCGATGAAAGAATGCTGGTTGTTAGAAACGCCAAACGGAGAGGCGACCTGGTTTTGAACATAAGAAGTTTTCCCACGAAGTCGCTCACATGATTGATTGGTAAATCAAATTGACGGATTTATCCCTTCGCTTCTTCAAGCAAAGAAACTCCCCCACCCACATCTCTCTCTAATCCCCATGCTGCCTCGTATTGTGTCGTCGGCTGCTCTGAGATCAGCTGTCATTGGCTCGTCGAGACGTACTCACGCTGTCATCGTCCGCCGTACAGCTGCTGTGCTACCTGTTCCTGTCATTCGTAACTTCCATCCTACGCGCTCATATGTGTCCTCTACCAAGCATACACAAGCTGAATACGTGAACACAGTCAAGGATTATGGGAAGGTGGGCTTATTATAATTTGTTTTGGATTGTTCATGATAAGTTTCGAGATTGCTCATGCTTGCTTGCCTTGTGTAGACATTTGACAAGATATTGATTGCAAATCGAGGAGAGATTGCCTGCCGAGTTATTCGGTCAGCAAAGAAGATGGGTATCAAGACTGTAGCTATCCATTCCGATGCAGATGCCAACGCTTTGCATGTCCAACTTGCCGATGAAGCTGTCAACGTTGGTCCTGCACCCACCTCACAATCCTACTTGTCTATTCCAAATATCATTGCGGCCATCCGTCAAACTGGTGCTCAGGCTGTTCATCCCGGTTATGGATTCTTGAGTGAAAATGCTCATTTTGTCAAAGCTCTCGAGGCTGAAGGTGTTGTTTTCATCGGTCCTTCTGAGTCTGCCATGGCTGACATGGGAGACAAGATCGAATCCAAGATTATTGCCAAAGCTAGTGGTGTCAATACCATTCCCGGATACAATGGAGTTGTTGAAAGCATTGAACACGCAAAAACAATTGCTCATGATATCACCTACCCTGTCATGATCAAGGCTAGTGCTGGTGGTGGTGGTAAGGGTATGCGTATCGCTTGGTAAGTTGAACGAGATTAAATGAAATGCACGACGCGCTGTATCTCACACAATTTTTTTCTGAAATTTTCCAGGAACGATACTGAGTTGGTTGAAGGCTACAAGCTGGCCAAGCAAGAATCCTTGTCGTCTTTTGGTGACGACCGTCTATTGATCGAAAAGTACATTGACAACCCGCGTCATATTGAAATCCAGGTCCTTGGTGATAAGCATGGAAACGTCATCTATCTTCCCGAGCGTGAATGCTCTATCCAGCGAAGAAATCAAAAGGTGGTTGAGGAGGCTCCCAGTGTTCACATTGATCCTGAAACTCGCCGCAAGATGGGAGAACAAGCCGTTGCTCTCTCCAAGCACGTCGGATATAGCTCTGCTGGTACTGTGGAATTCCTTGCTGATTCTCAGCGAAACTTTTACTTCTTGGAAATGAACACTCGCTTGCAAGTGGAACATCCCATTACCGAATATATCACGGGCATTGACTTGGTCGAACAAATGATTCGTTCTGCTGCTGGCCAGGAACTTAGTATCAAACAAGAAGACGTTGGCATCAAAGGCTGGGCTATTGAATCCCGTGTCTATGCTGAGGATCCCGAGAAGTATTTACCCTCTATTGGTCGTCTGACGAAGTACATTGAGCCTAGAGATGATATTGGTAACGTTCGTTGCGACTCTGGTATCGTTGAAGGTTCCGAAATCTCCATTTACTACGATCCAATGATTTGCAAGTTGGTCACTTATGGACAGACCCGTGACCAAGCCATCGCCACCATGCAGAAGGCCTTGGATGAATATGTCATCAAGGGTGTTACTCACAATATCCCACTGTTGCGCGAAATTGTCAGCCATCCTCGATTCCAATCCGGCAAGATCTCTACCAAGTTTTTGGCCGAGGAATACCCTGAAGGTTTCAAAGGCACTCAGCTAGACGCAGATGCTGTCAAAGACCTTGCTTCCATTAGTTCCGTTCTGTGGGCTAAGCGAGAAGTTGGTAAGTGGGCATTTACCGAGGGTAAAGGCGGTGCTTCATCTAAGCCTCCCACGGAATGGTCTGTATGGGTCAATGTCGCTGGTGGCCAAAACACTGAAGACAACAGCACGCTTATTACCATTCGCAAGCTCACTGATGATGAATTTGAGGTATGTGTTTTGCAAAGTATAGTACTGAGTGTTTATATGTTATGTAAACTCATCATCATAACCCTTCTGCTCTTCAGGTTTCCAGCCCTACATATGGCACTCAAGTCCTCTCAGCTGCATGGCCTCTCGAGACTCCTTTGGCACATGCACTTTTCAAAGATACCGGAAAGAAACTCACTGTTCAATACCTCGACGTTTTACCTCTTGGATTTAAGATCCAACATTTAGGAAGCAAGGTACAGCAGTGAAATACATGCATTACTTCTTTTTTTGAACCGCTTTACTCACCAATCCATTGGCTCCCTTCGTACAGTTTGACGTCACCATTCAAAACCAACGCCAACACGAACTTTCTAAATACATGATTGAAAAGCCAAAGCAAGACATGGCCAAGTTCATTCTTTCACCCATGCCTGGAAGCGTGGTCAGTGTTGCTGTCAAGGTCGGTGATGTGATTGCTGAAGGTGAAGAACTTGCCGTTGTCGAAGCTATGAAGATGCAAAATGTCCTTCGCTCTGCTCGTGCTGGCAAAATTAAGAAAATCAATGTCCAACCTGGCAATGCCGTTGCTGCTGACGAAATTATCATTGAAATAGACGATGAAGTCAAGACTGAATAGATATGCCTGCCCAATCTGTTCGCGTATTGCCAGACCAGTAATGATTATCATAAAATAAAAAAAGCGATTCATTTTTTTTTTCTTTTGGTTCGTAATTCAAAAAATTAATATACAATTGGAGGTTGTTGAAGGATATGAGTCTATAACAGGGATGGTTTGCCGTCTATTTGGCTTTGGTGAATCGGTACGAGAATCTCTTTCGAGTAGAAGCGAATTCACCGAGCTTGTGTCCAATCATTTCTTCCGTAACGTTGATTGGAATGTAGTCCTTTCCATTGTGAACAAGGAATTTGAGGCCAACAAATGAAGGAAGAATGGTGCAGCTGCGAGCTGTTGTTGTTGATAGAATGTTATGTTATGTTAGTAACTCGTCTATGAAATATTCGGTGGTATTCACTAAAGCATACCCTGTGTTGCAATGGGAGTGCCATTCTGAATGGCTTGACGAAGGCCAGGGAATGCGACAAAGAATGGACCTTTCCAAGCTGCTCGTGGCATGTTGTAGTAAGATTTCAAAATGTTAAGAACAAGGGCGAGTGTTAGGGATTTTTGCTACAACGCAGCTCAGCCACTCAAAGGAAAATGCCAGTCACAAAGTTCTTGAAGTTGAACAGACATGCTCAGGCACCGCACCTCACCGTACAGCATTATGTCGCAGAAATGGAGCCAGACTTGTCGAAGGGTGTGCATGCTGCAACGTGTATCGAATAGAACCACCAACTATCGCAACATAGCAACAAGCACACCATGCAAAGCAAAGCGCTCACAAAGTCTCGCCGAAGCCGATTCACGGCCCGTCAAGGATGTTCGACAGATGGAGTTTCAGTCTTACAACCTCAATCCATACCCGCGCTTAGCTACACCTCCTGCCACTGCTCCTATGGCGAGTATATCCTCAATAAAGCAGAAATGGGAAACAACCCTTGAAAAGGCCCAAAAAGCTGACCAGACCGTGACCTTGACTGGTGAGCTCTCCGCATACCTACCCATGTTCTCAAACATATACTCAATTCCTATTGTCCTTGGATGTAATTAGGTCGTATCACTTCAAAGAGAGAGTCCAGTAATAAGCTTGTTTTTTACGATGTGACGTGTGATAGCCATGTCATGCAAGTGGTTGTATCCCGGTCAACGTACCAAGGATCCCCAGAAGCATTTGCACAGATAAATAAGACTCTCTGCCGCGGCGATATAATAGGTAAGGATACGGTTGTTTTTCTCTCTTTATGTTGGATACCTTGTACTGAAACGATTTCCTCTACATAGCTGTTAGTGGTGTACCTGGCAAAACAAACCATGGCCAATTGAGTATATATGCAACAGAAAGATTGGACCTACTTTCCCCATGCTTGCACGATATTCCCAAAACAAAGTTGAATGATGCAGTAAGTGCAATGACTAACGGAAGGTAACAATTTGCGGCTGGCGTTTGGTAACTGTTTATTACCAGGGCAAGCGATTTCGAAATAGACATGTAGACCTCTTGACCAACCCAGACGCAATACAGACGTTACGAACTCGCGCTCAAGTAAGTCGGCACATGTGATCTTTCTTCAGTAGTCTCCTTAGTAACCTTTTATTTTCACTTTTTTGTCTCCTGAATCATTTAGATTATCAAATTCATACGACAATTTTTAGACGCACGAGGATTTCTTGAAGTCGAGACTCCGGTACTTGCGACTCTAGCAGGAGGAGCTAATGCTAAACCGTTTGTCACCGTAGCCAATGCGTTGGACATGGAAATGCAACTTCGAATTGCTCCAGAACTTTACCTCAAGGTGTGTTTGTTTGGTTCTAAACCATTTTCCAGTAGTTTGGCAATGGCTAATCCTATATTCTGTAGCAATTGGTGATTGGAGGCTTGGACCGAGTATATGAGATTGGAAAGCAGTTTCGCAACGAAGGTATCGATGCTGATCATAACCCTGAATTCACAACCTGCGAGTATTATCAAGCATATGGAAATTTAGAAGGCTTGCTTACCGATACAGAAACCATGCTCCGAAGTAAGTCTATCGCCACTTCACACGCTTTTGTGTTATTAAAAAATATTGATTGTTTCATTAGCCATGGTAGAGGATGTATGTGGGACCCACCAAGTTAAGACGCGAGACGGCACAATTATAGACTTTAGCAAGCCGTTCCGTAGAATCAATGTACTTGAAGAACTGGAACAAAAGACAAAGCAACCGTTACCAAACTTGGAAGATGCAGGTAAGAGCTTAACTTACATTGCTCGAAGCTCACATGAGTGAGAAGATTTGCACTTTACCTGTTTCGGACAAGTTCTAATGAAAAAGGTGTTGTTCTACAGACGCAGTGACCAATCTGCTGAGTATATGCCGTGAACAAAATATTCACGTACCGCAACCGCATACCGTTTCCCGCATTCTTGATAAACTCATATCGGGACTCATTGAACCTGAATGCATCCATCCAACCTTTTTGCTGGGCCACCCTCTTGTCATGAGTCCACTTGCCAAAGATGCTGTCGACGAACACGGTAGAAGCATTGCCGCCAGATTCGAACTGTTTGTTGGTACTCGGGAGCTTATTAATGCCTACGAGGAATTGAACGATCCCGATGAACAGCGAAAACGATTTCTCAGACAACAACAGGACCGAATAGATGGCGATGGTGAGGCTCAAATGGCCGACCATCGGTTTTGCGATGCCCTCGAGTACGGACTTCCGCCAACTGCAGGATGGGGAATGGGCGTAGATCGTGTTGTTCAATTGCTAACTGAGAATAATCATATTCGTGAGGTGCTTGCCTTTCCCGTTGTTCGTAACGAGTAATCAAAACTCCTCCATGTAATTTTACAGTCTTCCCTATAATATTATTCCTTTCCATCACCCTCCAATTAAAAAGCGACACCAAAGTTTTTTCTTCATCGATGTGCTACTAACAAGGGTCCACCTAAACCCTTTCCGTGCTGTGCGCATGAGAGTATATAATGTATTGCTCTGTAATTAAATTGCCATTTTCTATGTGTTACTTTGATGAAAGTATTAAATAAAACAGCGTTGGGTGGGAAATACGCAAAGTGACGTATTGATCTCAGGAGACGATCGTTGGTCTGGTTTGTGACCAATTACAAAAGAGAATGAAAGACGATGGCAATTATCAAGTTACCAAAGCGCAGCTGTCAGCTTTGTTATCATCGAACAATTTGCCCATTGAGCTGTCGTTTACAGTAACCTGTCAACCTCTTTGTGTTTGCAGGGTCCAGTAAGTGGCGCTCTTCAGCGTTCCGTTGGTAAATTCCGCTCCATGCACTCAGAACCCTGAGCTGTTGCCAATTGGTGTCACCCAGTCCAACCACATTTAATTTTACGAGAATGATAAGCAATGGATGAACCCAGGAAATAGTCCATCCAGCTCATTTTTCCTATTTTCTCCCTTGCCTTCGTAACGCCCCATGATCGTCACTGTGTCGATCCATCTATTTTATTTATTTTTGATTTCATCGGGCAGACCATGACATTATATTAAATAATAGTGCACAGTTCCAAATACAAATAGATACATTAGGCATCGATCGTGCAGAATATATGTGCTACGTACATTGCTGATGACACAACATTACGCTTGGATACACAGCAGGAACTGGATATAACGTAACCACGAACAGGAAAATGAGTTGTACGATATGTGAAAGTCGAATCATAGCACTAGTACAACTTGACGTATAAATCCACGATATCTTGTTCGAGTCCAGAGAATGGTGATGTATTATTTTGATGTAAACATATCAAATCAGATCATTGAATTACCACTATCTCTTTTGCGAGCATCATTGGTTAAACCAGTGCAGTCTCGTTTGTGCGTTATGATATTTGAATGGTACACGAAATTTTGGTTCCTCTCAGGTCCCCCAAAAAATTAAATGTACCTGACCTACCCACTCGTTAAAGTTGATCATTCTGTTGTTGGCTGAAAAAGATATAAAAAGGGCTATCAATTATGACATTTGTTTTCTTCATACCTGAAATAACTCCTGCTTCTACAAGGTCTTTTCTCTTTAGCAGCACATCCTTTCACGTTCTTTATCACATCTATTGTTCAATTGGCTGGTCCTTAACTTCGAAATCACCCGAACAAAATGGTTTCCTCTTCTTTCATGCTCAAGAGCGCCTTTGGTGCTACTTTGATGCTCGCCTCTGCTTCTCTTTCACAAGCCTTCAATGCTAATGGCATCAATTATGTCAATTATTGGGGTCAAAATTCTTACGGTGCCGCCGGAGGTCCGCAGGCAAACTGGCAAAAGAATTTGGCTACATACTGTGAAGACTCCGTTGAAGACATCCTTGTTTTGTCCTTCTTGACAACCTTCTTTGGAGCGGGAAATAAGCCCGTGGTCGACTTCAGTAATGCTAGCAATAATTGCACTACTTTTGATGGCACTACCCTTCTGAACTGTCCACAGATCGGTCAAGGTAAATTTTTCTGCCTATTTCCAGGGACTGTAAATTCGAAAACTACGAGCTTGATATCCTAATTTAAACCGTCACTCTATTCATTTTCAACCATTCCAGATATTAAGACTTGCCAAGCAAAGGGTAAAAAGATTATTCTGGCCCTTGGTGGAGCAGCTGGTTCGTATGGATTTACGTCAGATTCACAAGCATCCGGGTTTGCCGATACGCTTTGGGATATTTTCGGTGGAGGTAGTAGCACGACTCGTCCATTCGGTGATGCTGTTATCGATGGCTTCGATTTAGATATTGAAGGTGGTTCTGCAAGTGGTTATACTACCATGATCAACCAACTGCGCACCCATTTCGGTAAGTTCTTAAGACAGAAACCTCTCAACATTTTAATCCCTTTTTTTTTTTTATTCATTGTCAATTTTTCTTTCAGCTTCTGATTCGTCAAAGAGTTACTATATCACCGGAGCTCCACAATGCCCTTTCCCTGATGCTTACCTCGGCGACGCCTTGAGCAACGCTTGGTTCGACTTCGTTTGGGTTCAATTCTATAACAATTACTGTTCTGTCCAAGGTGGTAATTTCAACTTTGGTACTTGGGATAACTGGGCGAAGACCCAGTCCAAGAACCCCAACGTCAAAATTTACCTCGGTGTTCCTGGCTCCACTTCAGCTGCCTCATCTGGTTATGTTCCCTATAACACTCTAACTGGTACCATTGACAGTCTAAAGTCTCAATATTCATCCTTTGGTGGTGTTATGATGTGGGATGCCAGTCAGGCCTATGGTAATACGGAAGTCAGCCCTAATTTCGCGACCGCTGTTTCAAGCTACTTGCACGGTAGTCAAGCTCCTAAAGCAAACGACAATGCCAAGACAACAAGTACTCCTTCTTCCACTGGCAAGTCTGCAAGCTCTTCTACCTCAGTCAAGTTCACTAGCACTTCTTCTTCAAGCATTGCCTCTCCTAGCTCCAAGTCTTGTCCAGTTTCCGGCGGCTCCTGCACCGACGGCGCTATCTCTTGTGCTGGAAATTCAGTGGCTATTTGTGACCACGGAAAATGGGTACTTCAAACTTGCCCTAACAGTTTGGTTTGTGCTTCTAGTACCGACGGCTCCGCTGTGTACTGCAACTATGGCAGCGTTGCCCAGTCTCAAAGCTGCGGTGCTCAGTCGAAGTTTGTCGCCGTGGCTGCAAATGCTACCAACGGCATTCCCAAGACCCAGTCGCCCAATGCTCAAGTTTCTTACTTCATTAATAATGTTAAAAATAACCAATTCCAAGCTTCTTTCAACATCCGTGCCTCAGGAACCAGTCCCATCAGCAATTCATGGACTCTTACCTTCAACGCTCCTCAAGGTCAAACAGTGCAAAAATCATCTCTAGGTACCGTCAGTCAATCTGGAAGCACTGTGACCATCAAGGCAAACCGCAAGAAAGTTCCCACCAATAGTGAGGCTGTCCTTGTCGATATTGTCGGTTCCCATAATAGTACCATGTTTGAAGGTGTTGATCCCAAATCCATCAAGTTTACCTGGTAAAGGATACCAACCCATATATTTATCCTCCGCACTCCATTGAAGCATTTTTTTTATATCGACAAATATATAAATGCATTTGAAACATCAATTAAATGTTTTGAGCTTATATGATTTATTATGGTCGTGGAACAGGCAGGTATGGTACAGAGTATGGCAAGTGATAAGCAAGATGGAAAATTTTAAATCTTTTCTTGTCGGCTGGCCAGAATGGACTTAAACATCCTTTCTTCGTAAGCACGCCATCGTTTTCAACTTGCAAGTTAGCTTATGATAAAAGTGTAGTATCCCACGATTGACCATTGAAAAGACTGATATAATGTCATCTTCCCTCTTACATTTTTTGACAGGGCGACGTTCTGTGTTCAACAGATACGGATGGTCGATAGTTTTCAAACTTCTCCGCAGAGCTACTTTAAACATTTTTTATATTCATTTAAAGAAAGCAAGGTTGAGAGTCTTCGTTGCCGATTTCGCTGAAGATTCTTGTGCTTTCTTCATTGGAGAAACATGCATTGTCTTGGTGAGGAACATGGCTTTGTTTCTGTCCCTCACGTTAACCTTTTGATTTGGTAGCGAGTTCCTGGCTGATACTTAAAAAAAGTATTTGTTTCATTCCATACAACGATCGGCATCTCTGAACGAATAAAAAAATTTTAACTTTAATTCTCGTACGTTTCAAAGAAGCTGAACCATGGCTTCACAGAATAAACGTGGACTGCTGACAATAACATTGAGATAGATATAGGCGCAGCAGTTGTACTACAGATAGTGACTAAAACTTCCATTAATTAGCCTTATTAAATGTATTTTCAATGGCATGTTGCTTTATCTTATTTTGCGTTGTCAGCTTGTTTGCTTAGATTCTAGATGTCAAGACTTATCAGATGTCGCCATCCTATTTTGTAAGTGTATCCTCCGACATCTAGGCATTGGCCACCATTGTATGATCCGACGCCGAGGAAAAGCCAGCCCAGAAAAAAAAAAAAAAAGTTCAGACTCAAAAAAAAGACCGTCTATGTTTCTTTCTGCGCTGCCACGCGCACACCTTTCTCTCTCTCTCTCTCCTGTTTCCAACCTCGTTCCACACTTAGCCTGAATGAAGTTTGGGCATCAACTCAAAACTTCCCTTTACCCAGAGTGGACTTTCCACTACGTTGGTATGTAGCCTTGTTTTTCTCATATGCCCTTGTCCGCCCATTTTAACCCTTCCGCAATGCAGCTTATGACGATCTCAAGACATTCTTGAAAGTTCACCTCAAGTCTGAATGGAACGAGGACGACGAGTCCCAGTTTGTAGAAGAGCTCGAGAAAGAACTTGACAAGGTTTACAGTTTCCAAAGGGTTAAGATCGGCGAGATAAATAGAAGAATTGAAGCCGAGTCGCAAGAAGTCGATACTTTATGCACAAAGGAAGATCCATCAGACGACGAGTTCACCACCTCGGAAATTGAACTCGGACACATTATTGCAGATGTTCATGATTTGGCAAAGTTCACGAGACTCAACTACACTGGGTTTCTTAAAATCATCAAGAAGCACGACGTAAGTTTTTTTTCCAAATGTAATGAACTGGCTTTTTGCCACACAGCTATTCCGATGGTGTTCTTCTAGACGCCTATTGTTCAAAAATGCATGGTAGCCAATCAAAATCCACACGTGCCGTATTAATTCAAAGTCCACAGAAAATGACTGGCTGGTCGCTAAAACCGATGTTCATGGTCCGCTTGAACGCAAAACCTTTCTATAAGGAAAATTACGATGCCTTGATCGTACGTATCTCTACTCTGTATGACAGAGTCCGTAATCGTGGTAAAGCTCACAGAGGTGATTCCTCTGCTGGAGGAAAGCAAGCTGCCTTTGTTCGAAACACCACAAAATACTGGTATGAAAAACTTTTGCTACTGATCAGTTACTGTTTTGATCTGAAACACGATCTCCTTAACAATAGCTTTTACTGAATCTCTCTCTTTTTGTTCAATATAGGGTTCACCCCGATAATATTACCGAATTGAAACTCATCATCTTGAAGCATCTTCCTGTCCTGGTCTTTAACCCCAACAAAGAATTTGAAGTTGCCGATTCAGCCATCACTAGTATCTATTATGACAATGATGATTTCGATCTTTACATGGGTCGTTTGGAAAAATCTGAAGGTGCCGAAGCCATCCGTATGCGCTGGTATGGTGGTATGGACAGCCAGACAATCTTTGTTGAGCGCAAAACTCATCGTGAAGATTGGACTGGTGAGAAGTCTGTCAAGGCTCGTTTCCCTATCAAGGAAAAGCATTTGAATGCTTATCTCAAAGGACAATATACCACGGATGAACTGTTTGCAAAGGCAAGAGAACAGGGCAAGAAGTCAGAGAAGGAAATCAGAGATTTGGAACAGTTGGCGCAAGAGGTTCAATATACCACCTTGACTAAGCGTCTCCACCCTGTCATGCGCTCCTTCTACAACCGTACTGCTTTCCAGCTTCCTGGAGACGCCCGTGTTCGTATCAGTTTGGACACTGAACTTTCTTTGATTCGTGAAGACAACTATGGCACTCCTAGATCCGGTGATAACTGGAGAAGAATGGATATTGGCATTGATTATCCTTTCAAGCAATTACCCGAGAGTGACATCTGCCGTTTCCCTTACGCTATTCTTGAAGTTAAGCTTCAGACCCACGTTGGTCAAGAACCTCCTCAATGGGTTACTGAGCTCATCAACTCTCACCTGGTCGAAGCCGTCCCAAAATTCTCCAAATTCATTCACGGTTGCGCTACCTTGATTGAGGATCGTGCCAAGATGCTTCCATTCTGGTTGCCTCAGATGGATGTCGATATCCGCAAGCCTCCGAACAAGTCATTTGGTTTGATTCGTCCCGATGAACCCGGTGGTAGCTCTGTCTCAGCTTTGACTTATGGCTCGGATGGCTCCAAGACCTCTGGCGACGAAAGGGAAAATGATCACGTACAAATCAACATTGGTCAGGACTCCACTGAACGCACTCCCCTTATCCAGCGTGTCAACAGAGATGCTATACCCGTTGAGCAAGGTGGTGTCACCAAACAACTGTCCCCTGCTGGACTTCTCAAGTTCATCAAGAAGGGCAAGCATACTTTGTTTGGCACTCCCAATACACCAGATTATACAGAAGTTGGTGGACAACCTGGTGATAATAGCCAACCTGTCAAGAGAGCTCCTACAGCTCAGAGACCCAACCCCAAGGTGTACTTTGCTAATGAGCGTACCTTTTTGTCCTGGCTCAAGTTCACTCTTTTACTTGGCGCCCTTGCTATTGGACTTCTCAACTTCTCCGATGAAGTGGGTCAGATTTCCGCCGGTGTCTTCACTATTCTTGCTATGACTGTCATGCTTTACGCTCTCTATGGCTATCATGACCGCGCCAATCGCCTGCAAAGAAAGGAGTTGGGCGACTATTCCGACAAGTACGCTCCTGCTGTTCTGACGGTGTTTATGATCGCTGCTGTCAGCGTTAACTTTTACTGTAAGTGAATCTTTCGAGCACGTGGGGTCGGGCCTTGCTGACTTGCTAGCGGGTGGTGAAGTAAATGACACACATACTGATCAATCATCCTTTTCTTAGTGAGACTTGAACAAGACGCTGGCAATTAAGCTGGTAGAACAAATTAGTCTCTCATTTTTTTTATTTCCTCCCTTACTTTATAGACATTTGTACATACGCTTTCACAATTCCAAATCAGTACAATCGCATTCGCAGTAACAATAAATGTGTGTAGAGTTTCTCCACGCTTTTCTTTTTCAAAATGTCCAACCGCCAGCGCATATAGGAGTGATTATGATTCAACTGAAAGCATGGAACGGCTGTACTAATTATGGCCTGTGGGTTTTATTCCTTAGAAATAGCAAGGGTATATAGTTTGGTAACGACAGTGGGGTATTTAAGAAGAAACAGCTTGTATAACAACAATATTCATAAAAAATATATACACGCTTGATGTGAATTGAATACAACGGTAATAGTGGCAGATGCTTGGATTGGCGTAGTATTTGGCTGGGTAAAGATGTTTGAATTACATGGAAGGTTGGATGGCCAATCTATGGAAACAGCCGTTGCACACTCTGCTCCACTCAGCTAACAAAGAAGTGTCCGTGGCACAAGATAATAGCAGGCGATTAGCACTGTGTTGGCTACAGAAAATTTTGCCACAGCTAGAAGATGAAATGAAGCCCCCCTAATCAGTCACAATTGAATTTTTTTGGGGGGAATTTCTCGACTCTATCAAAATTATAATTACCTCCGGCAATGATGGCGTCTCTGATACCATCCAAATTTTACATGACAGAGTTGAGGGTGAGCAGAGTGTGCGCCTGTGACATATTGACACTGACCAATCTCAATATCTGGCACCCAGTTGCTTTCCAGTCGCCTCTGATATTTTGTTTCCA
Source organism: Umbelopsis ramanniana AG (assembly GCF_025399195.1). Classification (NCBI taxonomy): domain Eukaryota; kingdom Fungi; phylum Mucoromycota; class Umbelopsidomycetes; order Umbelopsidales; family Umbelopsidaceae; genus Umbelopsis; species Umbelopsis ramanniana. The sequence goes on from NW_026252136.1 coordinate 71,960, forward strand.
TTGTGGCTGGGCTCAGGTACAAGGCAAAGTCATGGTACGTGGGTGTTTCCTGTAACAGAAGGGGGTTAAGGGATCATCAGCGGCGGTTCAGTATTAATTATATGGACAATAGTCTAGACTCCATACCTGATCTATGAGCACACCAGTACCTGTTACAACGATACCATCTTTACAGTCTTGAGTGACCTGACCGGTTCCTGCACTGCCGCCAATCATTTGATATATTTGCCACCGCAACCTTGCCGCTATGTTGCTTTGAGTTGCCTTAGGAGGAGGGGTCAACGCATCATCAGCTGGTTCTTGTTTAGCGCGGATGTCCCTAATGAAATTATCTAAGCTACTGAGTAAGACCTGCTGTTTCTTCAAAGTTGAGTTGTACTCTAGCAGTTCTTCTTCATAAATCTCTTCTTGCACTGCATATTTATCCTCTAATTCGTGCTCAGACTCTAGTAAAGCTCTCACTCTGTTTTCGGACTTCAAAAGATCAAGAGACACTTGCTCCAAAGTTTCGGAATGGCGAATAAGAATGTTGGTGAGAGTGGTAAATTGCGAATCCCACGACAGGGTGGTTTCGTCCTCCTCGGCGTTGGCCTTCGGAGATCCATGATAAGTCGGTATGGGTGATGATGGCGTACTGGGAAGCAGCTGCAGGTTTTCTGCTTGGCCACAGGTAGACGATTTGCGGGATATATGACGGTTACAAGCCATACAGGCAGAACGCCGCGACTCTGTACTGGTTTCAATACTTTGTCCTTGAAAATCAGTTTGGTTTACAAAATCTCCAACCAAGTCCGGTGGCTGATCATGCTGTCCAAGGACGCTACTGGTTTCCGCTTTTGGACGTTTTCTTGTTGACACGTCTATAGAACGACGATGTTTGACATTTTTTTTTCTGTTCTCTTTATTTTCGTCCTCTCCAGCCTTGTTGCCTTTCATACGGGCAATGCTACAAGCGGTGTTTCGTGACAGTCGCTGGATGGAACTGCTGAGTTTCGATGAAACGTTGGCTTTGCTCTTTTTTAGTTTACTAGGCGCTTGGCTATCCAATGTGGAAATAGACATCGTTGAAGCAGTAGGAGAATTCCTCATTGCTGTTTACATACGACGATAGAGAAAGATAAGAATGGTAGATTAGTAAAAATGGGTTTGAAGAAATAAAAAGAACACAAATGATGAAATCGTCTCTGTCGCATTATATATTCATCCGTATGTGTATACACATGAGGGGATGCATAACTGTGTATTTTATAAACTTGTAATGAACTCCTGTATGCGAGCGTCATGGATACAAACATCATCGTTGTTAATTCAGAAAAGGCAATTTTCATTCAAACAATCAAAATCGTTACCCCTTTCCAAATTGAATTCCGTCAGCTAAATGTCGTCAGGCATCTCTAATGTGGATCGTGCAGGAGGGGAAAGAAACGAGGGGATCGGACCGCGCGACCAGCTGAGAAGAGCGGGTTAACAAAAACAGCCTTGTTGCAACAGCCTTCACTCTGCTGCAAAACCTCCCTCGCTCCCTTTTCTGAATTCTTTCTGCCCATGTCCCAGCAGAATTACCAGCAAACACCACAGCAACCACCTCTTAAATCTGTTTCCTTGCCTCAGCGTTATCCCCAGATCGTCCATAACCCCTACCAGAACATTTCGTCCGTTGCAGGTTCAACAGACACACTGCAAAGTACTTTACCATCTGCTTCTCCAAGACCTTCCCAACATCAGCCATATCCAAACCCCCCAGCAGCACAATACCCACCCATGTCCGCTCAAGACCACTCCCACCTGGAATCACGGAATGGTCGCCATTCCAATAAGGGCAAAGAAATCTATACCTACCACGCCCCATGGCCTGTGTACGCCATGGACTGGAGTAAGGCTCCTACCGAAAAAGGTGGATTTCGTTTAGCTCTTGGTAGTTTCATAGAGGAACATGAGAATAAGGTACAGTTCCTCAGCCCAACTCGTGTTTTCGACTTGACCCCCAAAAAAACCTTGTCGGTTAACCCTGTCTCTCGCAGCTACAAATTGTTACTAGATCGGATCTTGTTGATGATATGTACGCCAATCAACATTCAGATTTCGCGGTGCTCGCCGAGACTGACTCGTACTATCCTATTACAAAGGTTTTGTGGGAGCCATACAAGGTGAGCCTCTTGCCGCCGTAACACACACACGTTGGTATCACAACAGAGTATAGCTAACATATACATAATGCCAAAGGGCAAGCACAGAACGGATCTTTTAGCTACTACAGGAGATATCTTGCGTCTCTGGGAGCTAGTTGATAGCCCTTCTTATGGAAGCAATACAATTGGAGGTAGAGGATCTGGAGAAGCTCCTAATGGGTGCCCGCAGAAATTGGTTAAAAAATCAGAGCTTATGAATGTAAGGGTTCAGGTTACTTGGTTGGTCATTCTGGTTTTTTTTTCTTTTGCTGAATATAGGATTTCCCTCCTTCAGGTCAAGCAAACCGACTTTTCTGCGCCTTTGACCTCGTTCGATTGGAACGTAACCGATCCATCTTTGGTCGTCACCTCTAGCATCGATACTACTTGCACTGTTTGGAATGTCGAAACGAACCAAGCAAAAACCCAACTGATTGCTCACGACAAGGATGTGTACGATGTCGCCTTTATGCATGGTACCGCCGACATTTTTGCTAGTGTTGGAGCTGACGGCAGCGTTCGCATGTTTGACTTAAGGTAAGAAAACGAAGAGGAAACTTGGCAATCAAATTTCCACATCTCTAACGCCGGTTTAGATCATTGGAGCATTCCACTATCTTGTATGAGACCCCCCAGCCAACGAATAACGTAGTCGGTGGCCCGGCTGGCGGTGGCCCGGCTCCTCTTTTACGACTAGAGTTCAATCGTATGGAGCACCACTTATTGGCCACTTTCCATATGGATTCCATGTCGGTGCAGATTCTTGATATCCGATTCCCTAGTACACCAGTCACCGAACTCGTCAAGAGTCATAACGCCAGCGTCAATTGCATCAGTTGGGCTCCTCACGATTCTGGCCAAATTTGTACCGGAGGTAAGCTGTTGCATGTAGTAGGAATGGCCCAGCAAGCGGTGTACTGACATGACATCTATAGGCGATGATAGTCAAGTTCTTGTCTGGGACTTGAACCTCGCAGCCAACAATTCTTCTCCCACCACAAGCACCACCAACCGATCTAGTCACCATCGCCAAAGCTACCATAATGGCCATCCTCAAATGCAGCGACACATTTCCGACCCCATTCTTGCCTATTCCGCCGAATCCGAGATCAACTCTTTATGCTGGAATCAGAGTCTCACTGAGTGGATTGGTGTAGGATTTGGTAAGACTGTGCAAGCCCTCCGTGTGTAGAGAAACGACACTGCTCGCAACGAATCGATAACCACAGACAGAGAAAAGAAAAAAATTCGTTCCTGCACTACAACTAGGTCTTCATACATATATCATTCACACCTCTTTCTCTTTGTGTTTTAACTCCTCTCATATAGCTTTTTCACCCCATGATTTGTCTTTCTTGCCATTCATTTTCTGTTTTAATTTTAGCATTTGGGTGTTGTATTTGCTCGCAGTATGAAGCACAATGATCAGTAAAGTCAGGTCTACCATAGCTCTCTGGGATGCCTTGGAGTTTTCGAAGAGTTCAAATTGGTGCCGGGCGTCCATAACCGCGTTCAGCTCAGGCCCTGTTTGCTTTGGAGTTTATTGTTCAAATTGGTCATTATACAATGCGCGATCAATACCATAAAATTGTACTCTTTTAAAACGTGCTTTGCAAAAAATTGATTATGTAAAAGCGAAAAAAAAAAAAACCAAAGATGTATAAAAATAATCAAGCAAAAGTCGCTCGCTATCATTATTCAACGGCATTTCCAATTCCATCTTCAAGAATAGCAAAGGTGCCTTCGTTTTCAGGAAGGGATGGTGAATCATACACTTTACATATTCGATTTTCTCCTCTTCCCTTTCTCAAGTACAACCTAAACAACCTCAGTCAGTAACCAGTACGGATCAGCTTACAAGCTGCATACTCTATCTCACCTCGTGCATGATGCATGTGCAATGATGTTTCCTCCAGCAGGCTTCTTGGGGTCGGGATTGAACATAGACGCTGCACCGTCAACTTGCGCAACGACTTGGTTGGTAATGACCACAGCAATACCAAATTCGTCGGCCAGCCGTTGAAGATTTCGCATGAATCGTGCCAAATGCATTTGACGTGCTGCAAGTTCCCCTCTACCTGAAAAATCCGTTCGGTATAGCGCCATAGCACTGTCTACGATAAGGAGCGAGAATCGAGATTCAGCCATCATGGCTGATGCTTGAACAAGCAGCGCCGTCTGATGATCGGTATTGTATGCGCGAGCATAAGCAATGTTGTCTAGTGCCTCTTCGCCATTAAGTGAGAACCTTTGAGCGACGGAAAGGACACGAGACGGTCGGAATGTTCCTTCAGTATCAATATACAAGCACTTTCCTTCACCACCTCCCATATCCACCGGAAGCTGCCATCATTGAGATCACCGTTAGTCACAGACAAAATAAACAGATGATTCTAAAGAATCCTTACCTGACAAGTAACAGCAAGAGTGTGACAAATCTGACTCTTTCCTGTTCTAAATTCGCCAAATATTTCTGTAATGGACCCTGTCTCAATACCACCTATTGATTCAAACGTATTAATAGCCAGTTCCAAATACCCTATGGACGAGAAAACCCGTAGCGCGCAGCAACTTTACCTCCAAGAATTTTGTCGAGTTCACTTGAACCGGTTGTGATGCTAATCAGTTCCTGCCGACGATGATGGATATCCATAGCAGTCGTAAATCCCATATTTACAAGTTTGGAAGCTAAAAGAATCGGCCTCGAGATTAGAATCACAATTTGCTCCTCATTACATTCCCCCCAACCGTGCTCTACCTTCTGTTAGGAATTTGTCAGCTTTCGTTTCCGAGATGCCCTTGATGGCAAGCAATGCCTTCTTTGGCGTATATGCTACAGACTCGACAGTATGATAGCCAGCCTCCGTGAGCTTTTTTATATCAGTAGCCGTCAAGCCGAATTTCTAGACATTCGAGTTAGTAAGACGGTCCAAGACAACAGTTGAAGGTATGCTGCGCAAAGAACCTACCTCAAGCTGGCTCAAGGGCATGGGTCCACTATCATCGCTGTATTCTTCTTCTACGTGTTGTGACATTTTGCACTGAGAGGTATGGATCAAAAGATTAAGTAAATCAAAAAAGCGTATAGAGAGAGGGAAAAAAAAAAAAAACCGGCGTGTACGCCCCTTAGTCTGTCGTTTTTCATCGCGCCGCGTGCAGTTACGCGTAGTTTCTCCGACCCAAAAATTATGCCCTTGTTGCCATGGCAACGCTCGCTCTCTTTTTGCCCACACGACGCAATGGCGCAGACACTGTCATCCTTCATCATCGGGTAGACATTGCCAAATTTACAACGCTGACCTACTGCTGACTGGTTTCAAACTTGGAGTAGTTATAATTGCAACTACTTTTCTAACTGTCGAACCGAGATGTGTTGATGGTACGAAAGAGGGACATTTTTTAGATGACAGCAGAGAGACTCTATCAGGGCCACCGACATTCTAATCCATCCACTCGATTACGAGATGGTGCTAGCGACACTGATAGATGCCTTTTATTTTCTAAATATGAGCACTGCAACGAAGTGCTTCTTGGAGTAAAGCTCCTTCACTAAGGGACGTTGATGATATTGACAGGTAAGTGTATGACATGGTCAACACTGGCGTGGCGAATCAGCGGATGCGCAACATCTACACCATTTTTAAACGTATCTTAGCTTTTCTCAAGTGATGTGATGGCTTTTCATTTTTGATCGTTCATGTCTTCAACACCAGATGTTCATGGTACCTAAGATTATCCAAATACCTTGCAAAAAATAAAGTGGTTCACAGCCTGTCAATGATGTTGCAGGGAAAGTGGTACATCATGTAGTATCAATTGTATAAGTTGAGCCAATTATTATAAATGTTGGCTTTTTTTTAACATGCGTCATCTTATATCATCTCATATCATCATACAGTGACTTCAGTATATGCTCGACCTATGGAAAGTTCTTCAAATGTAGCTGTACATAGTGCTTTTCGCCTCATTAAAGTTGTATAGCAGCTTGATACCAGTTGTTACTTGACTTGTGGACGCCAAATGTTCTAAACTCCTTTATGGTCCTATAGAAATTGTATCAGCATGACTATCCTCTCTTTCGATCGGACATCAGGATTTGAAACAGAGCTTTTAAATTTTATATTTCGATAAAATTGCATTTGAAGCCTCAACTTTAATAAATTTGGCTTTAGCATGCCAAATAACTCTTTAAATAAATTCTATTATTGTCTTTCTATCATTGTTAATGTCGTCTTTGTCGGCTAGTCTGACGTAAACTAGCGACGAATCCGCGACCGAGTTTAAAGTTATTTATAGTTTGTTATAAAGACTAAAAATTTCAAGAAAAAAAAAACGGGAGATATAGCTCAGCGGTAGAGCAGCCGACTGCAGATCGGCAGGTCCTTGGTTCAATCCCGAGTGTCTCCTATACTTTCTTTTTTGTCTTTTTGGCAAATCTTCGCTCGTTTTGTTTGTTTTCTTTTTTTTTTTCTTCTTCTTCTTCCACTTTGACCCGAATTTCATTCTGTTTCGATTAGTAACGGCCAGCTCTGTTAAAAGAGCTCTTTTGCATTAGTTCCCAATCTTACCGTAGCAAAATAAACAAAGGGACTCTGAGCTAAATTTGAACTCCAACTTGGTTTTATATATTATTCGCAATTGGCATTCTATTATCTCACTCTGCTAAATGTATAGTATCATATATCACAAGAGACATCCAGAGACAACCCACTGCATTGACTGTTTGATACAAGTGGCGCATGTCTTTATGTCAATGCTTATTTCTATAGGTACGCACCGTAGTGCACATCTTTGATATATTGTGAAATAATACGCAGAAAAGCACCGCAGCTTACTGATCCAATTAATTCTTTACCACATCACGTCCATCTTACAAAGGTAAATAATAAAAATTTTAACTGAAGGACGAGGGGCAACATGATAATATGGAACCAACCAGTTGCCAAAAAAATGGATTATGTATATCGACTGTGGCTATATCAATTAGCCAACATCTACAGCTCATAATAAGTCAGAAAGGGCTGGTGATTATATCTTTATAACTGCTTCAGCTTCATCTGAATTGCCTATAGCAATGGGAATTATTTCCCATAAGCGTACATAGCGTCTCTACCGGTCCAGCATTATCTTCGATTTTTCATCTTTCATGTATTACAAAGAAATCATTCAACCCTGTATGCGCTGTAGCACTGGAAACAAATGGAAAATATATCGAATATGGTACCTGAAATACTTTGCTATAGGGACATATAATGATATAAAGTTCATCTTTTAAAATTTCCTCACGTTTGATGTAATCAAGTCAAGGAAAAGATTTATAGTAATAGTACTGATTTATTATTGAAAGGAGGAGGGAAAAAAAAAAAAAAAAAAGTCTGATATTCAAAAATAATGTAAAGAACACGTAAGTTACTCCTTTTTCTATTTCTTGTTGGGGAGCTTACCAACCAGAGCTGGTTCCATATACCTTCTTGTCGAAGCTAGGAGCCTTAGTTTGGACCCATTGTTCTCCTGAGAAAGTGTAAGAGTTCAACACCTTCAGTTGGACGTCGCTAAAGACATTGTCCTTATCCAACATGCCGTGGACTGCGATAGCCAGACGGTTCTCTCCGTTGGTGTTGAGGATACCAGGTGGGACAGGGAACTCGTCTTGGGGACCCAAGTTTGGAATAACTTTTCCGTAGTTCCATCCATTAATATAGAACTCAGCTCTGTAAGATTGGCCCTTAGGCATCTCAAAAGCAAGAACAACCGGGTTATCCGACTTAGCAGGGAATTTGAGCTCAAAATCAGTGAAGTACCAAGCAATACCGGCATCGCCAAAGCTAATAAGAATATGTCGTTAGAAAATGTCACTGTGGTCAGAATAGGCTGAAATGCAAATTCTTACTTATGGGGAAGCTTGACGTTATTTTGGAACTTGCTAGTTGAGAGGGAGAAACCAGGCAAGTGCCATCCATGGCGTTCACCATATTTACCACCGACATTGAAGGTACCACGATCGGTGTCGACAATGTCTTCACCTCCAAGGTTACCTTGGATCTTCCAGGAGATGGTGGCAGTTTCGCTTCCCTTGTTGTTGAGAACGTGAGCCTCTCTCAATCCGCGATAGTTCTTGTAGTATTCACTAGCGCTACCACCTTCTTCATCCGATCCCATACCATCAACGAGAACAGATACAACATTCTTGCCCTTGTTCAATTGCTTGCTTGTGATATTGAAAAGCTGAGGTTTTCCGCCAGCAGAAGAGGTGGAGCTTCCAAGATAGTTACCATTGAGCCAAGTAGAGTAAACAGAGTTGTCACCACCTATAGTATAAAGATTTAATATAACATCTTCTCAATTGTATGTCAAAGTGAAAACGAAAGCAAACCTTGGGCAGTGATATTGAGAGATGTTTCGTCGCCATTTGCCACGAAGGAGCCGCGATACCAAATATGACCAATATGGTAACCGTAATCGGATGCATACAAGACCGGTTGTCCAGCAGGTTGTGGAAGAGGATTGTTGGTACTTTTCTTATCAGCGACTTTCCACTGGCTGTCATCAAAGGTGGTGAGAGTTTCAGGAGATTCACGAGCGAAGGTCCACTTTTGCAACTTGGGTACCTGCGCCTTCTTGGGACCGCTAACCTTGCCGGAACGAGATCCTCGAGAAGTAGAAGAGACATGTAATTTCTCACCGTTCCATTCAACAGACTTGAACTTGGAAGAAGCAAAAATCTCAACTGTTTCAGTTTCAGCAGTATCTGCGCGAAGGGACAAAACGTCTTGAGAGTTGCCAGAGGTGCCACGAAGCAAGTACTATAATAAGACAAGCAACGTTAGAACATTCCCATTCACTGCGTTGGATATAATCACTATCTCCATCCACTTACGCTGCCGAACAGGAAAGCTGGCCCGTTCTTGGTGTCAACCTTCCAGAATTTATAAGCATTGTCCAAATCAGCCATCAAAACAACGAGAGGGTGAGTACCGGAGATCTTGACTTGCTGCAGTCCTATTATGACAAGATAGTTAGTTACTGAGTTGAAAGAAAAATGAGATTTGATATTTTACTAACCCTTGTACTTGAAGTTCAGTCTGACGGAATTGCTGGAAACGGTGGATTTGACTGATCCACTTCCAACTTGAACGGTTGCTTTTTGCGAGCCCTTTAAGCTCAAAGCAATTTCAGCTGATTCGCCGCTCAATCCGTGCAACACAAGGTAGTCCACGCCATCGATGGTTCCCCATGTAAGGATTTCTGATGTAGAATAGATGATATGTTGGTTGAGGAAGTTGAGGTTGGCAGGGAGAATCTTAGAGTCACGGCCATGAATAGCAATGTTGTCCTCAACAGGTACGGAAGTACCATCAGCTAGTAATTACATGTTAATAAAATGTCTTCTTCTTACATGAGGCAAACAATGCCTTTCGGTCTTACCGAGTTTGAGCTTGAAATCATAGTTATCAAAGCCGCTGATATTAGTGTTGCGAAGGATATGGAACGCAGATTCTGTTTCCTTGTTATACAACTTATCGCACTTGATACCAGATTCGGATGTAGAACAGGTGGTAAGGTCTGTTCCTGCCATTTCCGTAGCAACGTCCAAGAAGTAATTAAGCAGCTTCTTTTCATAGATCTTGGATCCGATTTGACGGGACTCATCAATAGGAGCACCATAGTCATAACTTGTGTAGTCATCAGGGAAGCGCAGGTTACCCCAGTTGGTCTATAGTGGAAATTAGTAAGATAGCTGAGCAACACAAGACCTCATCTACATTTAACACTTACTCCACCATAAGCTATGCAGAGGAAAAATGGTTAGTGACATGCTATTGCAAATATACTGCATACAAGTACAAGTTGTGAGTTACTTACTCATATAGTCGCCTTGCATAAAGACTGTCATGGCAAGCATCCAGCGGTTGTACACTCTCAGGTAGAGGTTGTTGGCGGCTTCTCTACAGTTGTTTTCACCATACCCAGCCGTAAGAAAGCAAACAAAAGTTAGTCTGACTGCATTCATGATGACAACCGGTTTTTCTTTGATAGATACTTATCATGTGTCGTAAGCACCAGCACCGAGTTCTGGAATCCAGAGAGGAACATCTTGTCTATACTTGACAATTTCAGCAAATGGTGTGCCGTAGGGCTGGGTCCATACAGTTGGATCAGCAGGACAAGGGCCCCATCCGATGGGATAAAACTGGAGAAAATCAGGTAAGCAAAGTCAATACTCATCATGCAAGGATTCATCATATATAATTTCAATTACATCGTATCCGATCCTGTGATATTTATCAGTTAGCATAAGCAAGTTTTGGTTAGTTACCGCTCACAAAAGGAGAATGTCATGTTCCACTCCTCTTACATATCAGTAGCTCCTTTGCCAGAAATCCAAGGACTAGCATAATCGCTTGCAGCATTATGGAAGTTAGGTACATATATACCATTATCAGTATACGCTTTCTCTAACAGAGCCATGTAGTTACGAGCAGCCGTGGTGGTATCACCGAATTCGTTTTCTATTTGGACAGCAATAACGGGACCATTGGGATATTGCCACTTGGCCAGGATCTTTGCTACGCCTTCGATATAAGGCTTCCAAGCCGCGGTGTAATCAGCGGCATCAGTTCTAGCAGCACCTTTCAGAGTTCTTGTCCATTCAGCTAAACCGCCACTGGTAGTTTCGGCATTGCTATAATTTTAAAAAAATAATCATTAAAAAAACTGATGCATTTTTCAAATTCAGCCTCCGTGTGAAAGACTTACATGTATGGACCGGGTCGGGCCGAGACGTATATTCCAGTTTCATTAGCCATTCTCATCAGCTCATCAATATCTCTGATCCCATTAAAATCAACTATGGAAAAATGTAAACAAAGATGAATAGTTCTTAGTATGCTTTGTGAATGCATTTACTCACCTGTTTGATTGTTCCAACTGTGATATCCCCAATGGAAGTACATCTGAGCGACGTTGTAGCCATTAGATTTCACTATTAGGAATTGTTAGTACCTTAGTCATGCATCAATCGCCTAGAGTACTGAGTGCATGAAGTATTGTTACACTCACTTTTTTCAAACACATCTTTCCAGAGAGCTGGACTAGGTAATCTCCAGGGAGCCATTTCTCCTGCTCTCCAGAAAATACGCTCTCCATCAATCTTGATGGAGTAAGCATCCCATGTGATAGGGCTGGACTCTGCAATGTAATCAAATCAGGAGACTGTCGTAGCCGTCATGCTCAGACAAGCAAATTGACATATAATATTACCTCTTTTGACCATTTGAATAGGCGACGAGGCGACCGAGGACCACAAGGCCACTACAGTCAAAGCTATAGCACTTTTGATGAGCATTTAGGCAAATATGAACGCTAGTGTTGCTGCTCTAGAGTTCTTCTTTGGCCGCTTTATATACGGTCATTACATGTTATTGTAATAAAGTAGAGTTAATGATTTAGTCCGATCCGTATTATGTAATATGGGTGTATGCCGAGGAAAGTGAAAAGGAAGAAAATCCTCGATGCGTGAAATGAGGGGTAGAAAATAATATATCTTCCGACGCCTGACAAATACTCCGCTTGATCGGAAGAGGTGGGTGTTACCTTTGCTGGCATAAGCAGGCGAAGATCAATTGTGGAGTGTGGGGTTCTTCGGCGATGTTACCTTGCTCTAATTAAATTTGCCAACTACCAAATGGTGAGTGATCTTTCACTCTCTCAACCTCGTTGAAAGTCTATGAGATGTGGTCATTTGAGATCAAACCATTTCTCCCAAATTTATCTTTGTCTTTATATTATAGAAATTGTAAATCGGCTTTGGAAATACATAGCTCTGGCCGCCGCGTGCAACGTAGTCTCACGCCATCCTTACCAAATCACTCTCCATTATTTAATATATCACACATTGAATACCGCGGGATGAATAAATTTCTCCACACTCTCCATCTAGCTAGCATCGTGATCAACGGTCAATGAATTGTCAAAAATATTTAATGCAGCTCAAAGGTAAGCCGTTGAACAGCAATTTACATCTCACTCATGTTTGGACTCCCAAAAGCGATTGCTGTTACTCAGATCTTGGTCTGTTTGATAAGTAAGGCCAGTGCTACCCTTTATCTAGGACATGACATATCTTCTCTGCCCATGCTTGAAGCCGCGGGCCAGAAGTACTATGTAAGCGGTACACAAAAGAAATTCGACGCAATCATTCAATCTGCCGGCGCAAATTATGTTAGGTCAAGAATCTGGGTCAACCCATCTGATGGCTATTACAATTTGGCGTATAATCTAGCTCTAGCCAAGCGAGCAAAGGCTTTAGGCCTCAAATTTTATCTTGACTTCCATTATTCTGGTAAGTGCACAAATCCCCAAAATTTATGAATGGCAAAGAAAAATGTTGTCTAATCAGATTGAATCATTTATTTGAACACAAAGATACTTGGGCAAGTCCTACAAATTTTCACTTTTTCTTTCCTTGATGTACTGCATATTAACTTGTGCTTTATAGGCTGATCCGGCCCACCAAACCATACCTGCTGGATGGCCAACTGACGTTAGCAATCTGAGCTGGCAAGTGTATAACTACACTAAAAGCGTTGTCACTAGCTTTGTGTCCCAAGGTACTCCTGTTGACATGGTGGCTATCGGTAATGAAATTACTAATGGCTTGCTCTGGTAAGCGAAGAATTATAGATGTAAACATTAGCGTTTATACCAACAATCAATAACCACTTTTCGTTAACATGATAACAGGCCAACTGGAAGTACCTCAAACTGGGCAAACATTGCGTCTATTCTCCACTCTGCAGCATGGGGAGTCAAAGATGCTTCTACCACTCAACCCTTGATTGTGGTGCACACTGACAATGGCTGGAATCAAGCTACCCAGACTTGGTTCTATAGCAACTTGATGGCACAGGGAACCTTCTTGTCCACTGACTTTGATATTATGGGCTTTTCATTTTATCCTTTCTACGGAACCAGTGCTACACTTGCGAACTTGAAGGCTACCTTGAATTACATGATATCTACCTATGGGAAAGATGTCATTATCGCTGAGACCGATTTCCCCAACTCCTGCAGCGGTGTCACTCTTAGCGAGTCCAGTATACCTATAAGCGCTGCCGGTCAAACAACTTGGGTCAAAGATATCGTTTCTCTGCTCGAAGGGTTGCCTAACGGCCACGGCAAAGGTATGTCCTTTACGTTATTGGGGGGTGGGTTCGAATAAATGCAAAGCAATATATGCTAACTTATCAATTTCTCGATAGGTGTATTCTACTGGGAGCCAGCATGGGTTGGCAATGCTGGCCTTGGATCTTCTTGCACAAGTGCCTTGCTTGTTGATTCCAGTGGTAACACTCTTTCGTCCATCAACATGTATGCTTAAAGTATATAAACTTAACTCCATCAGTAAACATATGGATAAGCAAATCATAATTTGAGACCATGAATATGCCATATAAGACTTACCAGACGCTGCAATTTGCCATCCGAACCTTTTTGAAGCAATACTATCTATCTAAAATCGGATGCGTCAGTTTTGATGATCGATAATTTGTCAGGGTCTGAAGATTATAGCATACAATGGAAACTTCGATTCTTCATTGGATCGTTTCTAGATATATAGTCGATCCTGTGATAGAAATGGGTCCACTTTACTGGGCAGGATATTGTCCTGAGGAAGATCATCCGCCACTGTCAGAACGTTAAAAGACGTCTTTTCGTTTGATGGCGCGGAGTGCGACCGTTTACCTCCGCGGCCAGTCTTTGAGCCCCAGTTGCTGGCCCGCAGGCGAGCGACGATGCTTGGACGAGCATTCGAATTGCTTGTGACCTTTGCCTTCGCAGAAGAAGAATGGCAAAGTATCCTGCCGGCCTTGTTGCCTGTTCTAGCGGCACTGCATGGTCGATATCGGTCGGGTGCCTACAATTGCTTGGGCCACTTTTCGACGTCTTTCAAAATCGAGCGCTATACGAAAAGTTGTTGCCAAATCTTGCGGTTTCATTTCACGCATGTTCGAAATCTCTAAGGCCAGATTCTGAAAGGATCCACGTACTCTTCCACCGTTCTTGTCTGTTGTAAGACCGCCAGGTATCCGTAGTTATTTTAAGCATGATTTAGCATAAACTCCTTGAATCCTGTCCAGGAAGCCGGTCCTTCATTACTTCCAGGCGATGTAGTCATCCTTCTGTACGTACTCTGAGAAAGATGCCCGCAAATTTGACTCTTTGCGAGTCTTCTGACTTGACGAACTCGCAGTACCGCCCTAATTGTTCGGAATCCCTTCAAATAAGTCCGGTTTAGTGGCATTTACCTTGGCCGAAGCGCCTTGCGAGACGTCTGATAGCTTTTGTACCACTTCGGTTAGCTTGCTTAACCATCCGGATTCTGTGGTCTTTATGTCCATGTTGAAATTTTATTAACATCGCAACCAATTGACGTTTTGAATTCCGCACGACTTTTGCGTATTATCCTGCAGTCGAGTGAACTTTTCATAAGGTTAAAACCTAAATCAAAGAAACTGTTCAATGTGACTTCGACGTTTAATAAGTCCCATTGAATCAGCATTCGGTCGAGCTGACATGTTGTAATTCTACCGACGAACGACAGGTATGGATAATGCTAGAGACGAATGGATTCAGAATACACATTTCAGACTTAAAAATAAAACATTAAAAAATTGGCTTTGGCCGACGCAAAAAAGGAAGGAGACACTCGGGATTGAACCAAGGACCTGCCGATCTGCAGTCGGCTGCTCTACCGCTGAGCTATATCTCCGTGTTTTTTTTTGGAGACCATCAGAGTATTTATAAACATAAAGCTATAATCGACAAGGCAAAGCATCTTTTCTGCTCTAAAAAATTTAGAACTATGAAAACTTGCTATGTTAACCATGAGTATTCAATAAATTATTTTATATATAAATAGTTTACGCCATAAGCACAGGTTTATAACCGCAATGACAAGAATTCAATTATGAATAAAGCGAAAATTCACCTCTCCTCGACAAAATGAGAGTATTACCAACTAGTGGACTCAGAATCATTTTTAAGGCTGTATGATAAAAAAAAAAAAAAGAATTGAAATTTCAGATCAATCTTCAAAGTAAATTTTTTATGTGTCAACACCGCAATAAACAGGAGCTTGAACTATTATGATATCTGTAGCTGCTTGTGAAGCCCGCTAAATGGTTACAACATACATATAACTGATTTCTAAATCTCATCGGAACAACGTATATATTTACGGTATCTGACCTGATTGTGACTCATTGTCCGCTTAAAGCTCTATCAATGCGCATTAGAATACAGATTATGGCTGAAACTCTATATAATCATACCAACAATGCGCATTTCAGATAATGGTCTAGCGAATACTCAACTGCCAGACATTAAACAGGAAAAGTGACTTATACCACGCGGAACCTCTTTCTATTTTCTTGTTTTCTTGAATTTAGGGGCTTGGCATGACAGAAAAAAGAGTGGGTAGCCGGACGAACGATTTTGGACAAGTAAGCGGAAAATGACCGTAAGCAACTAGTTTGAGGAAAATTTCTATTTCTCTACTTTGCATCTACAACGCTTCACCTTTCAAAAAATTTGGTACAGCACATGTAGTGAGAGAGGCATCTGGCCAAACCCGTACCTTAACGTATAGCCAGAGCATCGGTGACTGTCCCTTTGCCAGTGGTCTCTTACTCTTTTCTTTCCCCGCTTCTTACTGAATCAGCTGCGTTAACAGGCTTCTGCGGACATCGCTACATTACTTCCACTATAACTTCAGCCACTGAGCTCAATATGCAGTAGTTAAGCTTAATATCGGACTTATCCTTGGAAATTTTGCTGATGTTGACTTGAAGTGAAGGTAGATTTGTAGTTTGACATTCCGTAATGCTATACTCATGGTCAAATCTACTGACAACATCGAATTGTGAACATAGGGAAAATGAGTGGGTACCTATAAAAAAGGATGATAGTGCTCACAGAATGCTATACAACAGCCGCCAGATCGTCCACTTACTTGGTGGGTCATGCACCGGTGGGTCATGCACCGGTGGGGTTTCATGGGAAGCATAGGAGCACGGTAAAAAGATAAGACATGGCGAAGTAACAATCAAAATTGATACTGACATGAACGCTCCTTTCTTATGTAGTAAGCTTTGATGACAATCCTTCATTAAGCGCGGAACAGCTTTTACAGACCAGAGATTGGTGAAAATGAGAAGTGAAAAGCTACTACTCTTTCAAGGACACCGAAGGTAATGAAGTTATTCTTATCATTTATTGAGCAAGAAGACTATGACAAAACTGGAGTAAATATGAGTACTAAAGGATATTTAGTAAAGTCGATTCACAGACATACACAGGAGAGTGACGGTGGGCAAGCTTTGAGCATACCAAAATTCCACTATGAGTTTGAAGGAAAACGCTTGGCTTCTGATTGGAAGATCTCATTCGCGCTCAGCTTCTCCTGCAGAGCAAAGAGGTTTGGATGAGTTTCCTTCGATACCAAGTTTCCGTCGATATTCAATAAAGGTAAGCTTATGGTTGCATGAATATCAGCTAGTGTCATCTGCCAAAAAAATCAGCAAGTGATTACTGGAGATAGTGATATTTCAGAGGTAATATACCTTATCACCAACATAAAATCCAGTACCATTCTTTGCAAGAGCTTCTTCGTGTTTGGTCATGATGGGCTTTATTTCTGTTTCCAACAGGTTCTTCAGGCGATTGTCGAACTGCTCAGGAGTGAGAATCTTCTTCCAATCAGACACGAGTGGCCAATACTTGTCATGCAATTCTTCCCAGCTGCAACAGTATTGTTCAACCAGAGCAACTTCGTGTTCTGTTTCACCTACAATGTTCATTTTACGGGCCAAGTATCGATATATGGCATATGCCTCAGCAAGAACAAACTGATATCCTGTGAGTTACAAGAAGGTCCGATGTAGATCGTAGAAAAATAAATGCTACCTTTGAACCATCTTCATTGTACTCGGTCAATACAGGAACATGGGTGAATGGTGTTTTCCCTTTTTCTTCTTTCCAGTTCTAGAAGCTACGTCAACCTTCATCTCTGGGTTAAAGTATATGATAGTGAAAAAAAACTTACTTCTACAAACTTATCCTTCCAGTCAAATCCACCAAGCGAGAGAAGCAGTCTGGGTATAATACCTAGGCCATGGCCATTGAAATAATAGAATTCGTACTTTGCAGGCATGCTTAGAGCAGTGGTTAAAATTTGGGACACAGAGAAATGCACAGTTTTATATCAATTTTGACTACCGAAAATGTTGGGTTTGATGGTGTGGCAACCACTGCTGCGGACTCCATTTTGGGAGATCGTCTGTAACCAGGCAACCAGCAAAATATACCTTTTTTAGCAGCATTTTCTTTTTTTTTACGCACATGATGAAATTCATTTTCACACATTACCATTGAGAAATAAAGCTGAAATAAAGCTGGAGAACTTATGATTGATGAATTAAAGATCGATAGACCAGTACAACTCAATACATAATGTTACGCTATACTTGGAACGAGTAACCGTTAATGCTTATGGCAACAGCAACAGTCCGAAATTTTGTGAAGCAACATTCTCGCATGTCAAATGCTGAAACTACGATCGTCGGCGCAAAACTGCGCTGTTAAAATTGTTTAAACAGGCTGACTTGTTTGATGCAAAAAATAAGAAATCAAATCAAAAACATGTTTTATTTCAGAAGGAAGAACAAAACTATTTATGGGCGGATGGGGAAGCGTTCAACTTCTGCCTTGACAGCATCCAATGAACGCACGTTTTGGGCCAACTTCCAAAGATGGGGGTATGAACTTTCATCTCCAACGAGGCTGCCAAGACCGGTGACAATGGCAGTAGCGTGAACATCAACAAGAGAAAGCTTTGAAGAAAATTCAGAATGTCAAATTTCAAATCGGTTTCAAACAAAACGAGAAATGTCTGTATTTCTTACCTTGCTACCGACATAGTAGCCAGTGCCATTCTTTTGCAAAGCTTCCTCATGCTTCGCGAGGATGGGACCCACAACAGTTTCATGGTAGATTGCAAGTTGTTCGGTGTATTTTTCAGGTTCACTGCCCTTCAATCTCATAACCGGAAGACCCTTTGCAATGATTTCAGTCCAGCTTTCATAGAACTGATCAATGAGAGCAGTTTCATCTTCGCTGCTGCCGTAAAGGCCAGCCTTACGTGCGATATAGCGATTGATGGCGTTGCTTTCAGCGAGGACGAACTGGAAGATGTGATCAGTACACTTTATCATACGGCAGTGAGGTAAGATGTGGCGAGCATACCTTACTACCATCAGCTCTAGTTTCTGTTAGTACTGGCAACTTTCCGAGGGGAGTGGTGGCCTTTTCCTCTTCCTTCCAGTTCTATGCGATACAGTTAGACTTCATTGGTAACTGTTGACTACAGATTAAAATGAAACTCACCTTTGGGAATCTATTATTCCATTCAAAGCCGCCGATGGAGAGCAAAGCTCTTGTAGTCAGAGCCAAGCCATGGAGTTCAAAGTAGAAAATTTCGTAATTGGAAGACATTTTGTATGTGTTGTCAAAAGCTTCAATCCAAATGAAAGGGTTATATAGTGTACTATTTGTCAGCAAAAGAAACCTTTGGCTCCTCGCGGTTCAAATTTGGCCGGGAAAGCCGGGGGATTTCGAGGGGTTTTGGTTTGTATGCCAACCCAGTTCTGTACAATTAATAATGGGACACTAGTGGATTCCAATAGTTTCTATGGCTTTCCTTCAAGAAACACAAACTTTTCTCAAATATTCACCTAAAGCAACCAAATGTATGCAATACAATGTAGTTGACATGCAGATCAGAAAATATGCAAAGGTTATTTCTGATTTGTTACGATACAAGTAACAACGATTGCGCAATAAGTCGACACGACACTTTACAGGTTGAGTATCAACTGGGTGTAAAATGACGTGGCACCAGGGGCGACAATTTGAATGTGGGTTGATACCTTTCCAGTATAATGTGTAGTGTGCAAACTTGATGTTCAAAGAGAGTGTCATATATAGTTCGTGATTTGAGCTTCCTCGTACGACTTGGAAGTCTCGACAGCCAAGCTCGCGTAGCAAACTGGTACTTTCAGGCACAGCAAATTACCGTAGAGACTTCTGGCAAAATGTCATTGGCTGGATTTTCAAAAAATCTTTAAAGCAGTCACATTTTACAAGTATATAAGCTCCTTTGCCCTTGGCAAAAATTGCCCTTTATCTTTGTGCACGGGCATCACATTGACAGTGAGGTTCTTACCGAGTCGTGTGTTTTGCTGGTTGAAAACTAATAACCAATACCACGTCCGGGGTACCCTTTGGGTGCGTCGGCAATTTTTGCAAGGTCCCTTGTGGACTTCCTTATATTTAAAAAGAAAATAAAAAAGAAAACAACTCACAAGAGCTGTATTCAAACCGATATACCATCGCGAAATGGTTTTTTGCTAAACCTGTGATTCAATCTGATGTCAAGTGAATTGCTTCGGCAAGAGTATGATGAAGCTCGTCATCATCTATTGCGTTCGAATGTACGAATTGCGTGTTCGTGTTTGCACAGCAGGTATGATTGCTGAGATCAGGAGATGACGGACCTTAGTTTATGGCACAACTCTGTACCTCACTCATATACTAACGAGCAAAATGGTTCATGTCGCTGTTCGTGGATTTCCCTTAAGAAATTGTTACTATTGCTCTTTTAATTCATGATTTCTTCGCTAAGTAAAAGTTGTCTTCAGTAAAATTTACTTCCTCAAGTACCGCAGTCCCCTTTCTAATAATTTCTACCTTGGGTCGATGCGTCACTCATTGATTTGCCTGTGGCCTGCCTGCGCACACTCTACTGAGCTGGGTTCGGTTCTGTAGCCGCACCTGTTGCTCACGTTGGAAAATGGATACGATAGAGTTATGTCGAGCTTAAAATGTGATAAGTGTCTGTCATGAGATAATAGAACTGGTAGCATCACACAGCTACTTTTGCCAGTTTTTGGATAAATCATGAGGTCTACCTTCCATATCATTCAGAGGATACTGTAAAGGTATGAATGAGAATGAACGGATGATAGCTCATAAGAGACATGTTTTAAGCTGCTGATGGGTTCAGCTTCGCATCTTCCTTCTGGTGGCTTAGTTGTGACGTTTATACTCAGTCGAGGTGCTGCACCCTCACTTCGAACTCAAGCAACTCCACCACTTTCAGCTATAGCAATGGACGACCTCTTCGGTTCAGACGATGATCAACAGTCAGAACTTAATGATACCCCATCACCGCAGCAATCACACTCTCACTCAGAAGTTAGGACAAATACTGAGAATACGGAACAAAATGCCTCCTCACATGACGCTGGTCTAGATGATTTATTTGGAAGCGAAGAGGAAAACGACGAGTCAGACAAAGATGAACCTGTGCGTAAGCGGTAAGTCTAACAATTATATATAAGTAAACGGAAACGAATTTAAGTTCGCGAAAGAGTCTAACATTTCTGCACTTGCAAGCCGATTATTGTCGCGTCCAAAGCAGTCAGAATCAGACAATGAAGACGAAGAAAGACAGCAAGGATACAGTCAAGAAGACGCTGAAAATCAAGACGACGATGCTAAATTTTTGAAAAGGCAGCGCATAGAAGTGGAATTGACAATGCCAGAGTTGCCTCTACCTGTCAGCAAAGATGGCAAGGTATGCTTCCAAGTTCACTATATCATTTGTACAGGGTCAGAACGATAACACATTGACGGTCAATTATAGTTCCATTTAGCGAAGCTACCAAAGTTTTTGAATATTGAACCAACTTCATTCAGCCCTGAAACATATGATGCTTCGATTTCAAACGCTGTTGGTGATATGACATCCCAGGAACTCATTCGACGGCAGGTGGAGAGCACCATACGATGGCGAAAAATTGTAGATGAACGGGGCAATTTGGTAAGAAGTCTCACACTAGCTGTCAGCGCCAACATCAAATCTGATCTAACAATACTTGCAATTCATCAGTCAACTGAGTCGAATGCTAGACTAGTTGAATGGGAGGATGGAAGTATGTCGCTAGTACTTGGATCCGAATATTTCGACGTTAACGTAAAAGCTATGTCAAGCGAAGAGCATCATTATTTATTAGCGCATCAGACGTCAAGTGGTATTCTGGAGAGTCATCTCAAATTCACCAACAACATGTCTTTCCGCCCCAGTGACTTGAAGAGCGACACCCATCGAAACTTAACTGCACAAATTGCCGATAAACACGTACGAAAAACTCGAACAAAGATGTTCATGACGGAGCAAGATCCGGAACGTGTTAAGCATGAAGCAGAGATGGTAAGGGTCATTTCAGGTTGTCTTGCTGATAATGCAACAAGACGTTTGTACTAAATGAGTATGATAGCGGGAGCAAGAACGATTACGAGCACAGCGCAAGCTAGAAAGCTCTAGACGCCGTGCTGAAGATCGGTACGCGTATGACCGGCCACTACGCTATGATTACGATGAAGAGGAGACAGAAAGATATGGCGGTCGCGACGAATATGACGAAGACTTTGTGGTGGATGACGACATTGTAGAAGAGGAAGAGGAAGAAAAAGAAAGGCAGAGAGAAGAACGCCTTTCAAAACTTAAGAAATCAGGAATGGACCGATATCGTCAAAAGCGACGTGATGATGAAGACGAAGACGAGGAGGAAGAAGAGGAAGAGGACGAGGATTTCGATGATGATGAAGGTGATGTTACACCTGACGAAGAGGACCGAATATCATCAAGGAAAGTCAAGCGAAGACAGGTGTTGTCTGACGAAGAAGACGAGTAAGCAACAGCAATTTAGTATCGCGCAGGGGTAATCTCATTATCACACGTTATCCCTATTCCTCAGGGGTGGTGCACTCTCAACCTAACTCTACTCCTTGTAAATCAGAAAGCTGTAATAAAAACAGACCTTTTTTTAACGTCGTCAATGAAACAGTCCCAATTGCTTTAGCTTACATCTTTATTACATTACATTGTAGGAAGACGTGAAAAAGTCGGCAACTTACACAATATGGATATTGACGATACATATTCCGATGTTCCAGTGCGTGCAACAAGACTTTATGCTCGTCCAGCATACGTTGGAAGCGCATCACCAAAGAGTTTGGATGTTTCGCCTTTACCTCAAAAACTACCAACAACGGATCGTATGATTAACAAGACATCAGGATATCACATTGATGTAGACTTCAAAATAGGTGAGTTGGCTATTTTCCTGTGTTCGCAGTCCATTTATGACCCATGATTTTTGATGCCTGATGCAAAGTATAGACACAACAGCTCGCAGCCTCCACAAATACGACAACCCTTCAACTGAAAAGGGGTCGCCGTCTACACCATCTTACGATTTTTCAATAGAAACCAGCATGCTCTCGCCAAATTGGCTAGATAGCAAGTCGTTGTTTTCGCCTTCACCATCACTACCATCACCGTCATCGCCATCCATTCCAACTCCTATAGAAATGGACCCCATAAGTCCTTCACCTACCAGAGCCATTGCTTTAAATAATCTTTCAGTTTCTCCAGCGATATTGGTACGTTCGATATCTAGCCAAACCTCCAATTCTGCGCCAAACTATGGGCGAAGTTCGATGGAAAAGAAATGGGCAGAAAAGCAGCCCGTACAGATGGTACCAAGGGAAAGGGCAAACCAAGGGATACCAAATGCACATATGATCGCCACTTCAATACCTCCTTCTTCGAAGTCTACACCGACCAATCGACAAGATCCAAAACGTCCTAAAGCGCAAAATAATAAGCAGGTTATGCAGGTTTCTGAAGCTGAGGCTCATGTGCAAAAGGGAATTAGGTACCATGAGGGGGGTCAGCTTGAAAAAGCCACACAGCATTTTCGAGCGGCGGCAGATAGGGATTCTCCCATGGGTATGTTTCTCTATGGTATATCCTTACGACATGGATGGGTAAGTAACCTTTTTCAAGTGTACGAATATTGAGGGTAGAAATTAATTTCCAGCATCAAGGGATGTCGGGCAAATACACAGCTGGCTTTTCAATATCTTCAGAAAGCTGCAGAACATGCAGTCGATGATCTAAATAATTTATCCACTGTCAGCATGTCTGCGGCAAAAGGAGAGCTAGTTATGGCTATCTATGAGCTGGGGGTCTCATTCCGACATGGATGGGGAGTACAGAAGGACAAGAAGACAGCTTGTTACTATTTCAAAATTGCTGCTGAGCTGGTGAGTTAATAGGTGCTACAATCGTTTAGTTTTCATGCTACTGATTCTTGGCGCTTTACAGGGTGATCCAGATGCTCAAAATGATTTAGCACATTGCTATTACCATGGACAAGGGGTGAAAAGAGATGTGTATCAAGCGGCAAAATACTATCGCTTAGCGGCTGCACAAGGACAAGGAATCATGGGAAATTCATGGATATTCAAAAAGAAGTATGATCAAAAGTAGATTTGGGTATGGTAGAAGCCGATCTAGATATAAGTGCTAAGTTCGGAAGTCTCAAGCCAACTTTTTATGTAACGATTTGAAGTTAGAACGCTGTTCTTCTCAGTGCTTCTTTAAGAAGATCAGCTTTGATATAATACAAACAACCCAGTAACTATGTATGATATAACCGTTTGGAAATAATCGCCTTATAAGATATCTTTCTGGAATTGATAGATGTGGTAAATCCGTGAGTAGTGCCTTTAGACTATGTCAATTGTGACATGCTGTCGGGAGGATACTTGGTTTGAGCAAAAGTCATCAACCGTTTGAGGGATTGAATCCATTTACGAGTTGTTTCGTCGTTGAGTACATGTGCCACCTGAGCTGCGAAAATCTTCTCTCGCGCTGAACGTTCGTGAATACTACAGAGCAAATGATGAATGTCAATTACCACATCATGCAAGCTTGTCAACATGAGTAATATAACCTACCCAACCATAGTGACACCAATGGGCCACGGCGAATTACCAATAGAAAGCTGAAGGTAAGAGTCTTGGGCGTCCCTATAGCGTCTATTCTGCATGTGATGCGTGATTTCAGTGACTCTTGCAAGGATATCAGGTTCCATAGCCTATTGAATCAGGTTTAGTCTTAGATATGTCTATCACAGTTGACGTGAAAAAAAATCGGTTCCTTACTCTTGATTTCAGCTGTTTGAACAATGGCCGCAAGTAGTCCGCAGTCTGCTTTTGCATAGCTGCTGCTCGCTTACCCTGTCCGCTACGCTTAACTTCTTCAGGGCGCTCATCCAGAGCCTCTTCCCATTCCCTAAGCATTCTCTGAAGTAACATATAAGCATTTTTTCGCATCGAAACTGGCGTCTGAAATTTAATGAAAAGGAACATACCTTTAAATACGAGTATATAAGGGGATGCAATTTTTCTGGCTCTGTTCGCAGCCAATCCATGTTAACAGGTACAATAGCAGTGTCGTCTCGGGATTTTTTGGCAGCTTTTTCCACTAGGTCTTCGCCTTCAGCTTTGCGTTTCAAAGCTTCCAAGTTCATTCCTTCGTCCATTTGGTCCAATGTGCGCATAAAGTCGTTTCGTTGACCTTCAGATCTCTCTTCCATGAGTTCCAATGTTCGTAGACGAGCTTTCCTTTGCTTATCCGTTTCAGCAAAGAGCCGAATGGGCTGTCCCTTTGCACGTAATCGACGTTGAACTTCCTCCTGGGAAACGTTGAACGTATCCGCCGTCTCGTCCTATTACATCAACGATATTAGCGTAACGAATGCGCCCGTATGATTCAAAAAAGATACATACATCATCATCCTGGCCATCACTCTCTGATGCAGAAGCTGTTTTCCGTTCCTGATCAGCAATTTCTCTCTGTTGCAGCATTTAAAAGTTAGTTAGTATTGTTAAGATTGAATCAGATGCCTAACAGTAGCTCATACATACCGCTCTACTCTTCTGCTTTAGTGCCGATTGCTCCTGTAATCATGCATAATCGTTGAGCTTGTGTTGCATGCAGTAAGTGTGCGCATAATCTTGCCTACCTCTTTCTTTTTTCTCTCTCGTTCTTGCTCTTCGAGGTATTCCTTCTCTCTCAATCGTTCCAATTCCGCACGACTGATATATTTTTTGTTCTTTGCGACGGTATCATTAGCTTTGGCTGCTTGTAGAGTCTTGCGCTTCTTTTCAATTTCGTCCTTCAAAGCACTTTGAAGAAAGTCCATGGTTGCAGATTACAGTTATTGTGTGATTTGCTGTGCTGCAACTTGATTGAGAGTTCGATGTGACTTGCAAAATTTTGACGCTCTGGTATTGATATATCAGCTTGAATTTGCTACTGCCTGCTGCCGGATTCTTGCAAGGTTATCGACACTGACAACCTTGTATTTCTGCTAATAAATGTTGAAACAGTAGATTCCCGTCACGCTGTGCTTTGACATGGGCCTTCATCTGGTGTTAAGAATCGCATTTCTGACTCAATAGCTTCTCAGCGAACTCTCACACTCGGAAACACTACATAGCGTTTCAAACATGCTATTATATATTACCTGTCATCTACATATGAGTTAAGTATTATTGATCCAGAAAAGAAATTTGATTGTTCCCTGTATGTCTTGCACCTTTCGCCAATAATACAGGGTTTCTTTTCGCCGTGACTGCCGAAGTTGAGAAGGCCAAATGTACTTTGCTGGCATTTTTTTTTGTTCCCGCCGAACGTACAATACGTTTCTTTAAATCAAATGGCAGCAGACGAACAATCAGGTGGACGGGACAAAGCGCGCATAGAAATGGCTTCCGAACGACTGGAGTCTCATGCCCAGAGAGCTAAGGAAGCCATTCAAAATGACCAGAAGATTGTGCCTCCGTTTTGGATCAACAAATACAAGAAAGACGCATCGAGAAATTGGGATATCTTCTACAAACGCAACACCACAAAGTTTTTCAAAGGTATTTTTTGAGCGAAAGAGACATCTCGGTTGGAATGAAGCTTCAAAAAATGTGCTCGAGAAAGTCATGGTCGCCTCGGAGACTATTTAGCTCACTAATTACTGTCAACAGATAGATATTGGTTAGATCGCGAGTTTGAAGAATTAGCACACAAGGGTGATTCAGACGAAAAAAAGGTCAGAATACGGTTTCCTTGTGTCTGAGCAATTTACGCTTTATTTAATTGGATTTCTTCTTGGGCTACAGATATGTCTAGAAGTTGGATGTGGTGTTGGAAATTTTGTTTTTCCAACCATTGCCAAAAATCCCAACCTCTTTATATACGCCTGCGATTTCTCATCCAGGGCTATAGAAATGGTTAAAGTAAGCTAAAATCCAGTGGAAAAAAAGTATTTGAAAGCATATATTTATGTACTCCTTGTGTTAGGCAAACGAGCAATATGTCGAATCTAGATGCAAAGCGTTTGTCTGCGACCTTACAGCTGATGATCTGTGCAATACTATTCCGTCAGAGACAGCAGATTTGGTGAGTGTGACTTGAAGAACTCTACCTTCTTTATTACATACGCTGATACAATCATACAGGTATCTGCGATCTTTGTCCTTTCAGCTATACCGCCAGAGAAAATGAGTTTTGCCATTCAAAATATTTTCAAGGTTAGTCAACGGGTATAGTTGTTATGTGCCCATATCGACTACTGATGAGTTTATATGTTATAAGGTCCTTAAGCATGGCGGTTCGGTGTTGTTTAGAGATTATGGGTTATATGACGAAGCTCAGATTAAGTTCAGTTCAGCGTCTGATAAAAAATTGGATGAAAACTTTTACGTTCGGCAGGATGGTAAGCTTTGACAGATACTTGGATGATGCAACGATGCGTATCAACGATTTAACCACTATTTTAGGTACGATGAGCTATTTCTTTTCGCTGGAGGATGTTCAGAGCCGTTTCGAAGCAGAAGGTTTCCAGACGATATCCAACGAGTACATTTATAGAGAAACCACTAATCGAAAACTAGAAATGAATGCCGATAGGATATTTACCCAGTGCAAATTTGTCAAGCCCTAACGACATCTTTATACTTTTAATAGATAAAACTTTTATATCATCTAATTTACCAAGTTGAATCACCCGGTGTGTCTGTCTAAATGGAGTTGTGATACTTTTCGGCCAATACACGTAACTTGTCTTTAAATAAATCAAGCTCTACGTATGTTCCCTTCAAGTGTCTATCACCACTGGTGGGATCAAAGGCCGTGCGTCCATGTAATACTCGTCGGTTTGCAAAGATCACTGATATGGCAATGTGTTACTAAAAAGCACGATGCGTTACCAATCATATATGAAAAGCATATCTACCTAGTTGACCAGGTTGCAACGTCAACTCAAACCGAAGGTTTCTGTCCTCGATAATATCAGCAAAAGTTTGGAATGCTTTGTAAAATCGGGCTGCTTCCAATGGATCATCAATATCCAATGGACCTTGAAATGGGGGAGCATAGTTGACATGCATACCCCAGGAACCGCCTTCTTGCGCTTTATCATCAACTATGGTTGGGCGCCGGTAATACATATGATGCCCATCGTTCACATAGTGAAATGTCACTGGAATTTCCTTAAGAGCGGTATAATCATCGAAATGCTCCGTTTTCATGATCTCTACTGCCTTGAATGAATCTACAAAAATGCTTGATCCACCCGTTACTGAGTTTTTCAAACTGTGCAAGAGCTGAAGACCAGGAGGGGCTTCGTAGTACCTTCTCAAAAGTTAGTGGAAGTGAAGATCGCTTTAAAGATAGAAAAAAAAACTTACAATAAATCCATATGGAAACCGAGATATAGGGATGTGTAGGCAATATTTTTAGACTTTGCGACACTCTTGACATCAAAATCTCTGCCATAAAACGATTCTCTAACGTTGCCAATTTTTTCGGCTACTTCAGTGACCTTGCTATCATGCGTTGGTACATCTTTCAAAAAGACTATACCGTAATCGAAGAGTTGTTTGAGTGTTTTGTATAATCCTGGTTCTGTGTTGTACTCCTCATATGAAATAAATTTGTTTTCAGCGTCCATTAACTCCCGATCCCATGTGACAAATTTCATGTTGTTGAATCGGAATTGTTGACGAAGACTTGGGCTGCTGTACTGTGATAAAAACGAAGTAGGGTAAAAGCTCTTGTGTATCTGCGAATCCGCGTGGTGTCTGAGTGACTTATTCCAAGTAATTTCAAGGCCTTCGTTTGTAAGCGTAGTTTGTTCGGGAACAATATCCAAGGGAACGTCAGCTGAAGAGTGCAGTTTCTGACGGTTGGTCGGGTGAAGGCATTCAGGGCATTGGCAGTTATCTCTTAGCCAAAGGTGGCTATATGTAGAAGTATGAGGGGCTGCTTGAGTCACATTGCTTGCTTTTGGCCACTGAATCTTGACCGAGGTGCTGTCAACGTGAACCTCAGTGTCGTTTGCTTCGAGGGGAACAGTTTTTTGGCTGCTAACTGTAGTAAGGTAACGTAGAGGTTTGTGAATGACTCTTGAATTAACAAGTTTGGAGTAATGTCGTGCCAGCATTATGTCCTTGGCTATTAGATCTTCAGGTAAGGTGGCGAAAAAGCCGGTAGTCAGCAGAATCAAAGATTCCTAGAAATTGAAGGAGGCGGGGTTTCCAGCTTGGTATTATGCTCACAGATTGGTCCTGAAATCTGTGGGTGGTGCCTAATTAGAAAACAAGTTGAAACCCTTTGAATAGCAAAGAAAATGATAACTTCAAATCATGAAGGCATATATATGATACAAAAATTGGGACTCCAAGAAGGAACTAGACATTAAAAAACTGGAGGATATGTAGCAGTTTTCGTGAGAGCGAAACGGTTACAATTTGGCCCGTATTAAAGCTCCAAATATATGGATTCAACAAATTTGAATGAAACGAAAGGTGGAGCTTGATGGTGTAAGAATTCCTCATGATGCTTACGTAGCCGTATGTTCTGATTAACAATTGTGCAAACCGGGGAATATACTCAAGATGTATATCTTACCGTTCCTTAATACCGCGATCGACAACTGAAGACAAGTCAATATAAGGCAGCGTAAGCCCTCGCTTGTTTTTCAATTGACAGATCAAAGGAATGGTACACCACATAGTTTAACCTTCGGTCGCATCAGTCTGTTTAGCGACAACCTCTAGCCAATGTATTTGTGTTGTTCTACGTTCAGTTCTAGTATATCATGGTGTGCAACAAGCAGACAGATATAAAAAAATGGTCGAGACTTTTAATGGTGTAGATGCTTACCAGGCCTGTGGATATCAAGGTATTAGCTATTGCATATCTATACATTCCTTCTTGGTTTGACCCCTATATTTTTCTATCTTTTTTTCTTTTCCCCAGGAGCCCTGCATTCCTTCAATTTTTACAGCAAATTGTTAGTTTGAGGACACCCATTCTCACAATATCTGTAATCCGTAAAATGTACAAACGGCGCTGATGATCGAAACATGGCTGGGTCAGCGATATAAATTAGGCTCCTGTTCTTTACCCTTTTTCATCGTTACAAGCAATAAATTTATCCCGAAAATGGGTTATGCACGACTGATCGTATTCACCTGTTTAATAGCTGTCGTATTCAGCAATTCAACTTCTACAGCCCTCAACAAGCGCGCTTCACAATTTGAAGAAGATCTAACAGTTGCTTTAGCCGACGCTATTCTTACTTTTGAAGGTGGAATAGGGGAAGAGCAACATTTGCCAGCCGCTTCTGAGATACGGGAGTTTCAACCAGACAGCCCAGAGATAAATGATTTGCGATTTCACGCACAGTTATGTCACACGGTTAACTGCCGTGATAGCTTGAACAACTGGGACTGTGAAGAATGCTTGCAAATTTTACCAGATGGCGAAGTACTCAACTATTTCAAAACGGCTCCACATGATATTGTGGGTCAGATCATTCGAAGTAAAGCGTACGTTACCTGTGTAAACTTATAAAGTAAAGGCCTTTTAGCATTACAGACTAACGAATCATGATTTCGAAAGGCGCAAGACTGTATTTGTTCAAATAAGAGGAGCTACATCAAGAACCAACAAGATTTTGGTAGGTGTTATAGTAAAAGATAAGTGTGTTTAGGAGGAGTGATTCGTATTGATAATCTTGTAGACTCTAGATGGCAGACTTGTTCCTTATCTTCCAGCACCCGGTGGATTTGTTAACAGTGGTATGAGTCTGAGACACCAATGTTGATGAGTTACTCTTTCTCATGACTTCAATATACAGGTTGTTTCCAAGGATTTTCCGAGATAAATCAAACAATGATTACCACTATATCAGACCAGGTTGAACTATATCCAGATTATAGAGTACATGTAATAGGGTAAGTGGTTCGAACTACAGAGCTGCAACTTATCTATCATTCTAACCTGAAACAAAATCCCACCAGGCACTCTTTGGGAGGATGCATTGCTTCCTTGGCAGGTTTGGAGTTACTTCAGAGAGTCCACAAACTCAAAAGTACAAAGCTATCGGTATATACATTAGGTATGGTGATGTAGATAATGAACAGTAGAATGTGAATAGCCAGTTAAACAGCCACTACTCTGCGCTACATTTTTAGGAAAGTCGCGGGTTGGTAACCAAGCATTTGTTGACTATCATGATAGCACCGGGATCGATCACAAGAGAATGGTGGCCAAAGCAGATGGTACGTATCAAAAAGATGATTATGCTTTCAGTTCGCTTGAGAAACTAATTTTATTTCAACAGCTATAGCTCATCAGCCGCCTTTGAGTAAAGGGTATTTGGTAAAGCTACTTTCACGCTGAGCAGTGTACCACATTTGCTTTTACACATTATTAATTTGCAACGAAATATAGCATGAAGGCGTAGAATATTGGATGTATGATGATAACCAGCATACCAGTAAGTGGATGATAGGCATAGTTACATCATAGAATAGGTATCAGTGACTTTATTAACTTTCATTGTTGAATTACAGAAAGATGCGGAGGAAAAGAGTCGCGCAGTTGCTCCAATTCTGTTGTCAAACGAACTTCAGCTGACCATTTATTGTGAGTATCAAGGCCATTGGGTGCATCGTAAATATCGCTTTCTAATCGGTTGGCTATGTAACAGATATTACGGTACTCATGAAGGGTGTGTTGGGCAGGATATAGTGTAGCGACGCACTATTGCATTCAAACACTAGACTTAACTCAAATAAACCTCACTACTTTCATTGCACCCACATTCTTTTCCGGTCGATTTGTTAATGATATCCAACGTGATGCAGTCAACAATGCATTGCTTGAAAAAATATATTACTCAATTACTACTAATGATATACTGCACTCTAATGTGAGTATTAGAATTTAGTTAAGCCTAAGAGTACAGGGATAATCAACCTTTGGGTATCTAATTCTTCCTCTTTAGCTTGGCATTGTCGTTCACAGTGAAGCCTTCTTCAATATCTTCTTCTTGCTCTTGAGCAACCAATTGGTCAAGGTCTTCAATATTAAATCTGCCTTCTTGAGCATCCTTTGCCAATCTACGCAATAGAACAGCGTTCGATGGACCGGTTTCGTCAATCATGGATGAAAATGCAGAGTTGGGGTCGGATAGCAAATTGTGGGGTGAGTCCAACTCCTTGATCACACCGTTATCAAGAACTAAAACTCTGTCGTAATCAATGATGGTGTTCAGGCGATGGGCGATTGTGAGCAGGGTACAATTCTTGAAGTCAATACGAAGTGCTTTTTGCAAAAACGCGTCAGTCTTGACATCGACGGAGGCGGTAGCTAAATTAGAAAAATAGGGGTTACGACGTATTCTTCTAGGGTCTAGAATTCTCGGCAATTTCCTCACCTTCATCCATAACAATAATGCGAGCCTTAGTAAGCATGGCACGGGCCAGACAAAGCAATTGGCGCTGTCCAACTGACAAGTTTTCGCCACCTTCTGAGACATCCGCATCTAAACCACCAGGGCATGTAGAGATGTAATGCTTCAAATCGGAACGTTCTAATGCACTCCACAACTCTTGATCGGTATGCTTTTGGAAGGGATCCAAGTTCAAACGAATGGTTCCATGAAACAATACAGGGTCTGTAAAAGGTAAGACGCAGTCAGTAAACAAGTAAGCTGGCGACGATAAAAAGGTAATGTGTAGTACCTTGGGGAATGATGGCAAGTCTGGTGCGAAGGTCATATAGGCCCATTTTCGAGATGTCAACATCGTCGATGAAGATTTGTCCTTCGGCTAGTTCAACCAGTCTGAAAAGTGCAATCATGATAGTGGATTTTCCAGATCCTTTGTACAGTTGAAGATTGGTTAGGTCAAAGCGTTTTCAAAAATTCACTTGCTCGCTCTCAGCAATAAGACATACCTGTTCTTCCAACAACACCGATTTTTTCGCCTCCCTTGATATCTAGACTCAAGTTATGGAGGACGGCAGGAAGGCCCTTTCGATATCTAAACACCACATTTCGCATTGAAATGTCTCCTTTGGTAGGCCAGGCAGACGGCGGCTTCGAATCAGTCAACTTTGCAGGCGCTTCTTGATCAATCTCCTTGGTATAGAACCACAATCGCTCCACAGAGTTGAAGTTATTTTCCATTTCTGCCCATTGACGGACAGTCCAGTTGAAAGTACCAGTCAAGGAAAGCGAGTAACTAAGGACAAAACCCATAGTCGAAGGATTCAAGGTCATGCGGTACACTACTGAGAAGATCGTGACGAACAAAATCATGGTGTTGGCAATAGTCTCAAGTCGTACAGCCAGCCAGCGCTGAATTGTGATACTGAGATAGTATGCCCTGTTCTCTAAATCCGTGTAATCTTGGTTATTCTTGATAAATCTACTCTGTTCTCTATATGCTCGGATAGTTGCAAGGCCGCTGAGTGATTCGCCAAAGTGAGCATATATAGTGGATCTTAAGATAGAATCAAGTCGCTTCAATTCTCTCGATGTGCTGCGGTAATAGATAGCTGCGAAATAGTAAAGGACCAGTAGGACAAACAAAGGTGCAAGGAATACTGGGAAGTATACGGAGATCAATACAAAGGTTCCAACAGCTTGGATCAAAGTACCAAAAAACTGTCGCATAGAATCAGCAAGCAAGTTATCGATAGCATCAATGTCTTTACTGCAAATGAGTACAAGTCATTAGGCCGATGTTTTGTTGTATAAAAAAGTGTTGTTTACTACAAACCTGAAGCGATTCATGATACGACCAATGGGAGTGGTATCGAAGAAAGCCATGGGTGCACGGAAAATTGAATGGACAGCATGGCCGTGTAAAGATTTGGCAGCTGCAACACCAGCAATAGAAAAGCAGAAGGACACCATGAAATTGCAAATAGCTTGGGCGACACCCAAGGCAGCATATACACCCATCTGAGTGGTAGTTAGTAAAATGGTAAAGAAACACCGGACAATCCTGATATAATATGCTTACAAAGTATCCTGTGCGGTAATCAGTTGGTGGGCTTTGATTGATACCTTGGGGAGCATCATACGAAGACCAATATGATAGCCATTGGTTGGTTCTGGTAAAACGAAGTTAGCTACATTCTGTATATTGATCGCAAATGTAATAAGCCTTAATACACCTACCCAATATTACTTGTTGGCATTAGGCAGAGGAAAAAGACAATGACAAAGACAGTCAGCCATCCACCTGCGTTATCAATCCAATATTTGTAAATATGGGCTTGGACGGCGCCTGTGTTGCGTTCTTCGGTGGTCATCAATGCTTTGCTCGGTACTCCTGGTCCAGTTTCCTCAGTGACCTTCTTTCCTTCCGATTTGATAGCTGATGTGGTAACCTCATCGACATCCTCTTCTTCAGCGTGATCCACACCTCCGTATTCTTCCATGAGCACTGAAAATTCATTTTTGTTTTCCAAAAGCTGAGTGAAGGTACCTTCTTCGGCAATTTCACCCTCCTTCATAACCAAAATGTAATCGACTTTGGGAAGTACGTGCAATTGATGAGTGACCAAAACGCGAGTTTTTCCGGCCAAGGCAGTGCAAATACACTTTTCGAAAAGATGCTTGCCAACGTGAGCATCTACAGCGCTCAGAGGGTCGTCAAGCAGCAAAATATCCGCATTGTAATAGGTTGCTCGTGCCAAATTGATTCTTTGCTTTTGTCCACCGGACAAATTGATTCCTCTTTCACCGATTTCAGTAGCATCGCCATCTGAGCAATATCAGTTGTTAGCTTTCAATGACAATGTCCAAGTACATACACAATGAAAAGTATACTTTACCTGGCAATATTTGAAGGTCTGGTTCTAAGGCACAGTCCTTGATAACTTGCTGATATCTTGCTTCATCCAATGGAAGACCAAAAAGAATGTTGTTCTTAACCGTATTGTTTTGAATCCATGCAGTTTGCGGGCAATACCCAACATCACCACCAAAAACGACATCTCCTTTCGTCTGTTTCATTTCTCCTACCAAGGCGTTGAGTAAAGAAGATTTTCCAGATCCAACGGCACCGACAACGGCAACCAAAGAACCACGTGGGATGCAAACATTGATATTTCGCAAGAAAGGTTCTGGCTCGTACTCGCTGCTGTCTTTAGGTTGAGCTTTTTCATCTTGAACACCAACAGTCGTACTTTCTGAGTTGTCGTCCTTGTCGTCAGCAGTTTTGTCGTTCTTTCTTAAATTTTTAAACTTGTTCTTTAAACCGGATGACTTCGCTTTACTTTGTCCTTTGCCGCCTTTTCCTTCCTTTTCAGCAGTGAGGTGCGAAGGCGCAGCGCTTTGCCAGACAAAATCACCGTCTTCGATTAAAATAGCATCCTTGGCATCGTAATTAACTTCAGGAAGCTTTTCAAGCTCGTCAGCGAGGAACATTTCCTGAATACGGTTCAAAGAAACTTGTCCATCCACGAAGGCACCAATGACCATAGGAAGGAACATGAGTGGCATGCGGACGAGATTGAAGATGGTTAAAGACGAGAAAATCAAGGATGGCTCCAAAATGTGACCAGTCAAGCTATAGGTAATGAACGATAGAATAGAGGCTATGACTGGGATTGTCATCTAAGAAATGCAATTTTGTTTCAGTCAGTGCAATTAAATTTAAAACGAACAGAATGGCTGACAGTTTCACTTACGGCAACGCCCATAATGACAGAACGCAACACCATCAGACTACGAATATAAGTCAATTCCTTTGAACGCAAGTTATGAAGTTGGTCACTGAAACTGTCCTCCCATCCATAGAACTTGATGACCTTGATGCCGTTCAACATTTCCTGAGTCAGCTTAACGCGACTATCCGTAATCAACACAGCTTTCCGCCGCAACTTGGAAAGCATCCGCATAACCTTGGTTTGAAGAGGTGCCATAATGATCTGTTGGATGATAATAGGTAAGCATTGGTCCACTATGGAGATGCATTCGTGACATTTTTCGTACCATGATAGCGAAACCAGCCAAACCTGATACACCCAAGTTGCGGATGAGTAATCCCAATCCAATCAAAATTTCTACTGGCGCTGCCCAGATAATATGGAAATATCCACAAATGAAATCAATACGGGTAGTGTCGGTTGACATGAGGTTGGTGATCTTGCCCATAGTAAAGTTCTGCATCAATGTATAGTGTTAGGGAAGGCAGGATATTCAATAAGAGTATGATCCTATTACTAGCAGCTGACAATACTTACCATGCGAGCTTTGCCACTTAGAACCATGCTCTTTTGGTAGATGCTTGAGATTAGAACTGTTCTACACATAAGACCGGTAATTGCAGAGAGCTGGAAGTACTGTTGCATAAAAATGGTAGATGCAACTTGCATGACATAGAGAATTATGCACCACATTATACCAGTACCGATGGGAGGAGGGTTGGAGCTGCCATAGCTCTCTTGACAGAATTGGAGAATTTGCTGAATAACGACTACCAAATTATTTGTCATGTTAATTCACTGTCAGTTCTAATTCACTGCCAATCAGATCATCTTTATTGTCCGTCAAGATGAGATTTCAACTTACGTGGTGAAGTGATCTGTAGAGTATCGGCGGTCAATCGACATAAACCACCATACCAGAATTTAAGACCGAAGGTTTGGTTGAGGGCATAGAACAAGTTTGGTGTCTTTCGCTTCAATTGACGTTTCCAATGCTCCTGAAACGTTGCCGTTAGGTTCCGTGAGAGTCGCCAGTCCGGCAGCGTATATAAATCTTCCTTTTCTAAAGGACGCTTGAACCCAGTTGTCATGATTGAGTTGACCCATTGGAAGGTGATCTTTGAAAGGGGATTTGCTTTATCTTGTGGAAGAGCTGTCTCTTCAGTCGGCAAAGGCGGTGGAGGTCGTCGTTTGAAGATACCCATCTTGTTTTCTGTCAACGGATAGCAGAGTGATGAAAGGTATACAAGTGGGTAAAAGAAATGATCAAAGAAAAAGAAAGGAAAAGAAGGCGTGGGCGAAATATTTCCCTCTTTGACAAAAAAAAATTTGAAAGCGAGTAACCGAAGCTGCGGCGGTGATCGACATTGCTTGGAAGATTTGCGATTGCGCACTGTAATAGGATAACGTGATCCCAGCCAACACGGGGATTTATTTTTCCGCTTGCTTTGTTGGGAACGATTGGCCAGTTTTGGTTTTTTGGATATCCCAGGTTAAACAATGGCTGTCGCGTAGTTGTTACCGAGCGCGCGCTTGATCGGACATGACTGAGCATATGTTATATCGCCGCCCACTGAACGGACCAGAGTTGCACCGACCCATTGCTTACGCAAGCTTTGACTTGTGTCTTTTTAACATTGCTACCTAGCCTTCCTGTAGCTACTAGAGACCTTGGGTCAAAAGTGTCACTCTCTTGCACGACGGTTACGACATAATGACTATGGTATCTTGCCGGGTCGCCGGGGTAAACAAGGAAGTCGCCCCCAAACTTTGTTCCACATGTCACATAGTATCCTTTTGTCCAAAGATATTCGAAAACAGTACATCGATCACGCTCTTTTGCATTTTGCGGGTAATTCCAACCCGCACCATCACCTGTATTTGTAATATAGATCAAACCTAAAAATAATCAAATATTATATTCCCCAAATTATAGACATTAAGAACGTTGTACACTGTAGTAATTTTTGGAATGTAATAAGCGGTGCGCTGTTACTTACCCTGCTTTTGTAATAAGCTGACTTCCTCTGGTAACAAAGCCAGTGGCATACCGTAAAATATATTTTGCAGTGGTTGTGCCTCCAAGGATCCTACCATAGCGCCTATGATTCTATGTTTGGTACGAAGCGTTTTTAGATCTTGACATTTAGAGATATGGCAAGGACAAGAGGTAAGTAATGATTCAAACCGTTGACAATTCAGGCATACTTTCTTCACTACCTTCCAGATCCCACACCAAGGCTCGCCCTGCAGAGACTTCGACTTGGATCTGATCATGTTCATTGTTCTGCATTCTGTAAGGTGCTCGATTTAAGTATTGTTGGAAGATGTCGCAAATTTTATTTTCATGGGCAAGTTAAATTGTTGACGCTGAGCATAACGCGCTTTGTAGCCTTCGAAAAATTCTGAGTAGTCTGCAAATTTCCTGCCGTTTACCTCTATGACTGTGGTGGCAATCGACACTTATACTGCCAACAAATATAATGATCGAGGATGCTTTTGCAAGGTATCTACTTTAAAGACTTGTATTTTCAAATTTTTATCTTTATTTTGTTTCTTTTATAAATGCTCAGTTGGTTCATTCTGTACAAGAGACGATAATAGAACAGAAGACGCCGTAGTCATGTTTCATCCGCTAAAGAGGCGCCACTTTTAGGGGACGGAGAGAGTCCGATGTCAAGCCAAAGCTAGTTTAAGTCAAATTCTGGTCATGTACCCTACGATTTCATCGTCCATACTCACTACGACAGTGGCTCTGATACTTTGCATGCGAAAGAGCAGTACTTACATGAAAGATCAAGAAAGGCTAGAGCTGCATCGGATTGGCATGTTAGAAGATGGAGTAATAATGGTCAGCATGGCTATCTACATGATTTGCAGAATTCACTGAAGGCCGATTCAAAAGTCCCGCGTGTGATCTCATGGTAATTCAAAGCGTTGAATTTGGGATTTGTCGACCAATTTGGGAATTTTTTGAGTTGGCTGGTGAACAAAAGCGCTAAGGCGAAGTTGCTGGTCGGTTACAAACAGGAGTATGATGAATTACACAAAAATCAAAACATTTAATTTATAACGACGCATTAGCAGAACTCCCGAGGGGTATTTATTCAAGTTATCGGAAGAGTCTTATACTCATTTCTGTCTAGCAGGTGAAAAATCGGTGAAAGTACCACCTTCACGCATTCTCTGCATATTAGCCTTGAAGTCTTCAGATGAGTTGACGTGTGGCCAAGGGGTGCTTGGTACCTCCTTTCCGAGGAAGTCGCACAGTTTGTCCCAACCATCAACGCCAGTCTCAAACCACAGGAGCCTATCTGCAGGAACATACTTCTTGACTTCCTCGTCATGTTCTTTGAACATTTGAACCAATGTTTCCTTGTCTTTTGCTCCCTTTAGCTCACCGTCCCACAAGACCTTTCTAGCAAATTCTTGGCGCTTGGCCATAGCAGGAGGCGTGTTAGGATTGGCTTCCATATCGGCTGCTGGCATTATGGTGCCCATGAGGCTCTTATACCACTTCTCTGGGTCTCTAGTTGTGTGAATGACCTTGGCGTCAGGATATACCTCCATAAGTTGCTTGTAAAAGGTGGATGATGGCCAGTCAACAGCGGCATTGAACTTATCATATGCGCGAGTCCAGTCGACTTCCTTGCCCTCCCATGCTTCAACAAAAACATCAGAATCGGCAGTAGGGTCGGTAAGAACGACAATCATATGGTGAACATCGTAGCTACGAAATTATACATGAGTGCATAGTTCAGTACTTGTAGGAGGTTAATGCTTTCGTACATACCCAAGCTGCATCAAAGCATCGCGCATAGCAGAAGTTCCAGTGCGTCCCCAACCAGAGCCAATAATTTGAAGTGGAGCCATTTGTTTGTAAAAAGTTGTATGAGTCTGGGGGTGGGAGTGAAGTACACTCGTTTTTATAGCCGAAGTAAAACAAAACTCTAGCAGTGAAGACCACACCACATTGGGGATCTGACTTCGAATTGCGTCACATAGCGCAACGGAGACGGATAAATTGTTAGGTTCGGGTTTACATAACTACCTGACCGTTGTCGAACATTTTTTGAGTAGAACATTTTATTGTAAGACATATTTACTATCAGGAAGAGAGTATGACAGTTACCATCGCAAAGACGTCTCAAAGTAAGTGGAGAATTAACTTTTTATTGGAGGTGTGTTGATACATAAATCTTTGATAAAAGATAGGTGTGAACCAGTGAAGAAATAAATGATAGAGATGTATGGAAAAGCCCTCAGCTCTCATATTACCAATAAATAGTTTGAGCATTTGAGAAAGTATAAGTCAAATATTCTGTGGTTCTTTCTTAACGAGCCACGTATCTAGGCTGAGTTGGAATCGATTGTATACACTACTGCATGCGCGTTGAACTATCAGCTTTTAACCGCTGGCAACAGCAAGAATGCGGAAGTTGGTGCCGCCTTCAGGATTGCTGGTCTTGTTCATGAGCTCACAGTGCAGCAAATGTTTACCTTGGCTGAGGCCTTCAGCAACAGGAGTCATTACACCGACACTATACCATTTATCCCAGTAGCCTTGGAGTTCACGTCCTTTATCCTTCTCGTCTCCAATCCAGCACCAGATATTGCCCAAGTTATAGTCAGCGCTACGGAATAGGTAAAGATAAACTACGCCTTGGCTCGCTCGGACTTCGAAGGTAACCTGAGAGCCAGGCACATCCGCCACAATGTAGAACTTCTCTTTCTGCCAATCCCAGAACGTCCAACCGTCCATGTCCCTAGGCTTGTAGGATTGATCCGCAAACGTTTCGCAATACGGTTCAAGCTCTCTAAACTTGTCTTGCTCCCATCGGTGAGTGAACATATCGAACTTTGGAATGCTCTCTTTGTATGAATAATTATCCAAAATGACTGGCTGGACTTTGTCGGA
The DNA here is from genome assembly GCF_025399195.1 of Umbelopsis ramanniana AG. Classification (NCBI taxonomy): domain Eukaryota; kingdom Fungi; phylum Mucoromycota; class Umbelopsidomycetes; order Umbelopsidales; family Umbelopsidaceae; genus Umbelopsis; species Umbelopsis ramanniana. Next base: position 112,092 of record NW_026252136.1, read on the forward strand.
CATAGCGCACATTTGTCTTTCAACATAGTGAGAAACAAGATCGCTGAGCAATTGGTGGCCCCAGTTAGATAAATGATGACCATCGTTGTAGAGCTTAAATCGAAGATCGTCTGGATATCGGTTGAGATGGTCATAGAGGGCATTCTTCATGGAAATATGGGGTAGATCATAGTAGTTGGAAATTGGCAGATGCGATTCCTGTCCATCCAAGTACTCATTCACGTTGTAGCTGAAAACTGAAGTCATGATGACTGCTGGCTGCGAACAGAACGAAAGCGTGTGAGACTATGGCCTTTCTGCATACATATACTATACACCATTTAGAAATACCTTTCTAGGCAAGCGAAGTAGGTTGCGAACCAGCGATTCCATCATCTTTGCTTGAACTATACTACCTTTCTTGTCGTTCATTTCACAAGGTAAAGTACTACATATGAGAAGGAGACGAAAATTAGTCGATCTGTGTTTGCTGACTCGGTCTGGACATTGGTAGATCTTTTAGGTGGCACACCATGCTATAACGGGCAATCGGGGAAAGGGTGCCCTAGTCTACCCACACCGCCCTATTTACACGTAACATTACCTGGCATCATTGAGAGAGAATTCCAAAAAGATAATGTCAACATCCTTTGGTATATGCTTATCAAAGCAGTAAGCAAAATATCCAGAGTCGGTTGCTCCTATGGCGCCTGAGAAGATGCTGTGATGACCTTCCGGGAATTGTTCCTTCCACCAATCCAAGAATCGATGATAGTAGACCCTCGTCCAATCATCCAAGGTATGACCTGCGGAAACTGATCCTCCTAGGACGGCCATACGTATGTCTTCTCCTCGTTGTGCCATAGCTATCTTCTCACGCAAACGCTTGTTCGATCCTTCATGAGCTATAGATCGCTGCAAGAATTCATGGCCATACAGTTGCTCATAGTGGTTGTTGGGCCCTGTAGCTGGGCATATATGACTATCGAGTGGAGGCGGAGGTGGACCAGATGAGAAAAAGTGTAGTGGATGTGCAAAATGCGATGGTCGCAAAGCTACCAGGGTCACTACTGACAAAACTGCCAGAGCGGAAAAGATAGCCATCATAGTCATTCGTGGGGAATGTTTCAACATGGACAAAGTCCCTAACGGACTATAGCGAACCATTTTGACTAATTGTAAGATAAGGGTATATGGATGACTACAGTTTACAAAAGGGAAAGAAGCGCTTCAAGGAAAGAAAGGTGTGCCTTAGAAATAGGTTTTAAAAAATTAAGTATTAGAGTTTTTTGATTTGGAATTCCGTGAGATTACTGAATGATCTGGTTGGTTTGATTGGATTACTGGTCTCACACCTATATTATAATGACTCCTCTTGCATGCCTTGGAATATCTCCATCATGCTTAAATCTCTCGCATGTAAGAGATATTAACAACCTATCTATGAAGGACATAATATTGCAGAGTCATTTATCTTTCTTCACACCTTTTATTCTCATAATGTGCTTTTCTAGCTTCTGTGTGTTCTGGTTTCTGTGTTTTTGAAGGTCCAGTCTATAGCAATATATGGCTAAAGTCAAAATCGTCAGGCTCATCAATGTGCTAGCTAGACAAGATCCCACTAATACTGATCATTTCTAAGGATTAAATGGCATTATGATTTGAAAATATGGTGTCATACCAAAAAAAATATATAGTATGTTGTGTACTTCACAAAAGCCACTTCAAAACCCTGGGATACAAAACCATAATTATTCACTCCGTTTCTCTTCCTTGTAAACTTGATACGCTTCAGCATCCTAGACATAAACAAACAGCACAATGACCCATCTTTTATAAAAAAATTTACAAGTTTATATTAAACGAAATTAACGTTATCTACTCGCGTTCTCTCATTACTTTCTTCGCTTGTTCTGAGATTGTGCTGGTGCTTGTAAAAATTTACCAAAACTAGGAACATCCGACATCATCTTCTGAGCGTCTGCTTGAGCCTTGTTGAAGTCTTCCATGTCTTCAGGGCCTAGAGAAGAAATTTCTTAATATAATAAAACAAATCCGGATACAAACGATGAACGGCACTCACGTATATTTGCCATCATTTTTGGCATCACGAACATCATAAGGGCACTCACACCCATCATGATCATCATAGGGTTTTTGAACATGTTCATAACGTTAAAGCCTTCACGTTTCTATAAATAACAGCAAGTCAATACCAGGTATATGCGAATGGCAGCATCATGGCTCAAATGTAATACGTACAAAGAAGTACTCCGCTGGAGCCTTGGCTTTGAGAACAAAAGGGTATGTAACATCATATCCCGTTGTAGACCAATCACTTCCCAAAGATGAGAATGCTCCCTTCACGGAGTCGTCTCCAACATCAACACGAAGCTGTAAATGAAAGTTAGAGACATAGTTATGCCATTGTAAGTCATGCATACAGAACCTTACCTTTGGGAATATGTAATTTACGGATTGTATCTCCAGAAAATAGTTTCCTGACGGGACTTCCGGGCTAATCGCGTTGTCAGAACCTCATCAACTTTTGAACCTTATGCAACTTCGGTCCAACTTACAAAATAAATCTCCCGTCCTTTTGAACAAAGGTGGAGTATTCTCCGCCGTTCAACTGAACAGACGCAGTAGATTCGAGGTCGGCGAGATCTGTGTCATGTATTAAATATCATCTCTTGTAATGTGGCCGGGAGAAATCGTTCACCAACCTTGTAGCAATGCATTCTTTTCGATTGAGCCTTCAAGACGAGCTGCAAAACAACATGTCGCAAATAAACTAGTAGTGATGAGGTAATTAACATCTCGTGTCCAGATCTATGCTCCTTTGGAAAAGCATGTTTAGGATCAATACCTCGCAAGCAGAATGTTCAGTTTCAACATTCTGGTGACTTTGTTGGTGTTGATGAGAGTTGTCAGGCAGACCGGTTAATTGCCAGCGGGCTCTCAAGTCCGCATTGCTCCTCAACAAATCACGTGTACAATAGCTAACTTCTAATCGGATCTGATATGCTCTGATCTCTGACCTAAATATCAGAGCAGAAAGAGTGACGAGAACTTGGTAATCGAATAGTACTACAGAAGCTTTGTTCGGATTGAAAAGAAAACCCATTTAGCCGGCTTCTTGGTCTACCATTTCCATTTTCATCTTAATATGACGGCGATAATCGTTGATGTTATGGCCATCGTTCGATCAATATATCAATGCGAAATCACCATCAACAAGCATCGATAAAAGTACGATTGAATCCCTTAAATTTCTTCATCGTACTCAGATGATCGAATCGATATGTTCGATGCCCGTCACTGCAGGGTATATATATTTTACAATATCAAAAATGTGTAGCCGTAAACATCCTCATAGAGTAAAATATGCCACACTAGGTCATTTGATCTACCAGCTGTGTACTACTTCCAAGCTGAACAGTCTGCTGTGGAGAGATAATAAGCAAGCATGGCTAGCATTAACGATAGAGTTCCAGCGGCTAAACCCTCAGACATGAACAGTGTGTAACAATGCTGGATTCAACACTATCGAGCTTTAAAATAAAGTTGTTTCGGCTTACGATGCGATGTGAAGCCACATTGAGCCGGAAAAGGCTGAAGCAAAGCCAGGCTATCTCTGCATCGACGTTTTTTATCCATTAACGGAATTGATAATTTTTTTAATCGGTAGCAATTCGATTATAAATCACTCATTTTCATCATTGAATTTCCCATTTCATAACCAGCAACAAATGACATGGGCTTCCGAGCGTCACGGATAAATCCAATTTCATAAAGAGTCACGTCGGGGTCTCTCAGGCTCAACTTCTTTCATCTTTTTCTCTTTACATGACTGGAAAGATTCAAAAAGCGGCATGGGCAGTCATACTGACAACTGCTAACAAGTACGTTGATGGAATTGCGGTACTTGCTCATGCTCTGAAAAAGCATGCATCAAAATATCCACTAGTGGTGCTGTACACACCAGAAACGGTGCCTAACAAAGTGGTAGCACGGCTTTCTAGCTATGGCTGCACCATGGTAGCAATTGAGGCTATTAAACCACTGACTGCTGTGGAGTACAAGTTTGAACGCTTTGCTGAAACTTGGACCAAGTTGCGCGTTTGGGAGCAGACCGACTATGACCGACTTGTTCTGATGGATGCCGACATGCTGCCTTTACAAAATATGGACGAATTGATGACAATGCCGTTGACAACCAACGTTGTAGCTGCTTGTCATGCGTGTACGTGCAATCCTCAAAAGATATCTCATTACCCGTCAAACTGGTGAGTGGCTTAGACATGAGCGATTTTTTTTATCTTGGGATGCTGTTTGGCATATGGGGGGGTCTTTTATCGGATGTTAATGAATTGACGAAATACATTGACTGTTTGACGTCATTTCTACTCACAGGACGCCAGCCAATTGTGCATATACAGGGTGCGACCCTAAAGCAGGAACTTCTAATCCCCCAAGTTTAGATAAGAGGGATTATTTCAATAGCGGACTGATCGTCCTTTCTCCCGACCAAGAGATATTCCAGAGCATGCTTGATAAGCTATTTCATGCTAAAGACTTAAACATATACAGTTTTCCCGATCAGGATTTTCTCAATGAAATATTCAAGGACCGATGGATACCCTTGGCTTACTCGTATAACGCACTGAAGACGTTGCGAACGTCACACTCTCCTATGTGGCGCTTAGGGAACGTCAAGAACATTCACTATATCCTTACCAAGCCATGGGATGTTGACCCCAGTTCAGAGCCTGACATATACTTTCCACTTTATCAATTGTGGTGGAACGAACATATTTCTTTGTCACTTTCATCCGCATAGTACCTTGTCTTTTGTTAAGGCCATAGTTGCAACATATTAGATTTTACTGACTTCCCATTACTGAAATAATTAATTTGGACCATCTATAAATATATTACCAGTTAGTCTAATCCACACGAATGATACAATGTAAGGTACTTGCCAACGGCGAAACGGCATTAACATATTACCAGCAATATCTCAGCACAAATTAATTAATTGAAAATGAGAGAGAAAGGCTATTTCATATTATGAAACCACTTCAATTCGCTTTGAGTTGCGAACAGGGAACAGTAGAGTGTTGTTGGTCGAAAGCACGCGATACACTCCATCAAGTCAAGACCTCATTGTATATGAAGGCAGCTTATCTGTGAACACTAGTGGCGACATTGTACGTAACCTATAGCTGGTAGGTTAATGGTAAAATGCGAATGATATTGAGAACGCCAGTTACTGTAGAAATTGCGATGGAATGACGTTGGCCTCGGGGAGCAGGGACATACATTTTTCCCTAAAAATCCATATGGGGTTTTAAAGCGGCGGCGAACACCTCTCAAACACTCCAAACTATGCCTCCCAAGATTCCCGATCTCGGTAAAATTAAGCAAATTATCCCACCGCTGTCAGCGGAAATGCACAAGGGCCAAGCTGGTATGTTGTTTCTACGTGTGCTTTGCTTTGTTGACCAGAGCTGAAATATATTCGGTGTCCAACAGGTCGTATTGGTATTGTTGGAGGTTCCGAAGAGTAAGTGTCACAAATACGCATTCTGGAATGCTGGTGATTGCCATCATACTTATGGTCGTCCAATAGCTATACTGGTGCTCCTTATTTCAGCGGTATTTCGTGTATGAAGCTGGTAATACTACTTTCTTTCGTTGTCATACCAGCTGCGCTTCATTATCGTATGTCTAACTATTGTGGCATGTTAGGGTGCAGACTTGTGCCATATCTTCTGTGAGCCTGGAGCTGGTACTGTCATAAAGGTAAAGGTGGCTAAAATGTTTCAATGAAAGCATTGTCATGTAAGCTAATACCATGCTTTAGGGTTATTCCCCAGGTAAAGATAGCTCCAATACAAATGCAGCAATGTACGACTTCCACTGACACAATCTAAAGATTTAATTGTCCATCCCTATTTGAGAACATCGCAGTAAGTAAAAAAGGCGCTTGGAATACTCGCATTGCCTTTGAATGCTGAAGTACATCTATTGTAGACACATCAAAGAGAGCAATCTCTCGCCAAAGGATATAGTCGATAATGTTGCTGGCGTATTCAGTAGATTGCATGTTTTGGTGGTTGGCCCCGGACTGTCTCGAGATTCAGTTATGCTAGAATCTGCAAAAAGCATAATTGAGAAAGCCAAAGAGAAGAACATGGCAATTGTCATTGACGCTGTGAGTTTTACAAAGTGCACTGTAATGGGAAAGATGGTCCTTCAAGCTAACTTTTTTATAAACAGGATGGGTTGTTTCTGGTACAAAATCATCCAGAAACAGTGCAAAATTATCAAAAGGCAGTATTGACACCGAATGTGGTGGAATTTAAGCGGCTTTGCGAGGCAATGGTAATGTATTGTGTGGCACGATGCGATAAGAAAAGTGGATAATAATTTTACCAATTGCTCGACAGAAACTTAAATTTGACGATAATGAACGTGATACCATGGCTCAAAAGCTAAGCAACGCCTTTGGTGGTGTGACCATTGTGCAGAAGGGTTCTAACGACTTAATTTCGAATGGAAAGGAAGGTAGGTGCATTTAGATCAGGAAGCTTATCGCATACTTGCTTTGCATCTCATCATGCTGAATTTCACAGTGCTTATATGCGATGCTGAAGGTGGATTGAAGCGAATGGGTGGCCAAGGTGATATCTTGTCAGGTGTCATTGCTACCTTCTTGGCTTGGGGAAAAGGCTACGAAGACGGGGTTTGGAAGTAAGTGATGTGCTCATTTCGTGATTTACATCAGACTATCAAACACTGTTTACTCATCTGGTGGCTGACTACGATGATAGACACTCGGGTACATTGGAGTCAAAAGAGATATCGCTACTTGCTGCTTGGTCTGGCTGCCGTATCGTACGAGAATGTGCTAAACGAGCTTTTGAAAAGTACGGAAGAGCTGTTTTGACATCACATCTGTTAGAAGAAATTGGTCCATCATATGCAAGTTTGTTTGAAAAAGGTAAATCAGGCATAAGTGATCGGGAATTTCAGTAAGACCCATCTAACTGGAGGTCACTATCAAGGCACGAGCAAGATCTAGGTTCATTACGCAGGAACTTCAAAGTGGGCGACCATGTACACGCCAATTTGGAGAATCAAGTGCTGCTCGTAAATAAACAAATTACAAATCCAAAAAAAGAATGCGTCTTGTAAATTTATTACGTTATGATATGTGCTCTCACGAGTTAAAGAAAATGCTTGATTTGAAGAGGCTGCCGTACAGCATTCGAAAAGCCTTCATGAAATCGGTACCAGACCTTTGGCTTTTGGTATGCGGTAATGTCTGGAGTGTAGAAAATTTTTGGTTAATTGTCATCCCGCTTTACTGGTATCAATACCCTTGCAGGCCAACCATACCTGTGGTGGTATCCATATCGGTATCACATTGTTTGGAAACAACGGCTCGGCCAAAGAAATCTGTGGCAATTTTCTCCGAAACGACTTCCAACGGTTTTGGTCTAACACATTGGATACGGTCAGTACGTAATTGTCGTGTTCATCAGTATACAAACTGTCAAGTACCTGACTTCTTCCGGTTTGGCTTTGGCTTTGGTTTTAGATTTCTGATTAATTTCTGATGCTTCTTGATCAGCAGTTCCTTCGTGTCGCCTCAGCAATTCCTTTTCGATTTCATGTGAGATCATTTGGCGAACCGAGTATTGGCCAGCCAATTTAGAAGTACTGCTCTGAGCAGAAAATTGGACCAATTGCTCTATAGGTCTAATGAAAGGGGATTAATGATTTGATTGGTACATTTCATGGCACGAAATATAGTAGGTAACTTACGGTTCCAAACGGTAAACGAATCGGCCCTCATCTACTTTTTCTTGTACGAAAGTGAGACCGAAATCAATCATGATATCAACTAGTCGACCAAGGATTGCTTTCTCGGCTGGTTTTATGAGCTGATGGTTAACCTATAAGCAAGATGTTCAATGAGTACATTATCATATCTGGACTCGCCAATTTGCTTTTTTTTGTAGATCTTTGAAATCGTCTTTTCGCCTATGATACTTACTGGTCGTAACTGTGGTGAAATGATGCGTAACAGCTGGTGGAGGAGTTCAGTGGTTATGTTTTCTTTCGTCGTATTTCGACGCTGATGAACACTCATGCCAGATATAAGCATGTTTGACAGGTTTGTAAATGATTTCTTGGCCAAAAAGTTCTAAATGAAAACGACGCTTAACATTGTGCAGGTGCCAAAGCATAGCGACTAACGAAGACAACATACCTCATAATCCACTTTGGGGTATTCGACTTTGTGCTCCTGAGCGACAGTCCCAGCAAAGTACCGATGGAAATTGACAAGGGGATACGGCAAATACCCATATAGGCCATTTTGATGCTGATTGTTGCTTCGGTGGTTTATAAGGTCATAAAAGTATAACCAGTCGAATGCCGCAACGATCTTTGCACCCGCTACATCGTGAAATTTCATTTTGGGATAACTCTCGAAGCATCCTGAATAAACCACATCCATGATTAGCAAGAAAGCTCATGAAAACAAAACTCTTGAGAATTGTAACTTACCTTGCATGAGCCTTTCGTATTCACCGTTAGTGATAGCACCTTCTGCTATCCGACTAACATAGGCGTTCTCATTCTCATCCAGGGCAGTTGCTCCAAAAGCGCGGTTCTTTTTGGCATTCCTTGCATTGAATATATCATTCCATACAGAGTTCAATGTCTTTCCAACATCCTTTTTGCCTAATGGTGTATGTTCGATCATATCTTTGGTGAAGTTTGTACTTTTTCCGCGAATGAACTGTAGGGTATTGAGGCAACTACGGATATCACCGTCTGTGATCTCGCAGAGTGCATTGAGTGAGCGCATATCAGTTGTAAGGCCTTCAAGTTCGCAAATGGTATGCAATCTTTTGGCAATTGTAAGTGTTGGTACTTTGCGAAATGTGACATTGTGTGCTATTTGTCGTAGAGGTCGTAGAACGGCAGCATATCTGAAGGTGTACGTAGTATTAGAACATGTTTTGAAGGCTGTTGGTCAGAAAAAAAGGCACATACGGATCGTTGCAAATGCAGATGATTGGTCGTAAGAGGGCTTTTTGCAGCGAAGGTTTCTTTGAACCTATCAGTACTGGTTTAGTAAGACTTGTTTTTGTTAAGAATTTGAAATGTGGAAGCTTTATACCTCTTTGCTGATTCTTATTGTTCGCATTGGTTTCTGCTGTAACTATATTGACAAGTACCTTTATGAAACTCTTTGAACGTAGGAATGATTTTCAGTACCGTGTTGCGCTAGTAAAATCTCTCTGTTTCTTAACTCACCTCGCTACCACCACCTGAACTTGCACCATCAATTTCGTCTATAATCAAAAGATTTGGTTTCTGAGAAAATGATTTGTCGGCAGACGACTCTGAACTCTGAATGATGGCTTGCATCTCGAGTGCTGCCTTAATTTTGGATTTAACCACTTCACCAGTTCGGTCGTCACTGTATGGAAGTGTCATCAGCTTTTCGTACCATGAACCAATATTGAGCATACCATCGCATTCTTACCTTGCGTTGACTTCTATAATATTGTATCCAGCCTGCTTGGCAATCACATGTGCAAGTGTGGTTTTACCATAGCCTGGAGGTCCGGATAAGAGTATGATTTTCTTTTCAGGCCGCTTCAATTGATCCTATATATGTATGATCGCTTGTCAGAGACGTTTCGACATTCGATTGAGGGGAATGTCGTGAAAGTGTAAATTACCTGTGGCTGATCAAAACGATTATTTCCAAAATTGTTGAAACCTTTATCGTTTGCGCTCATTGCGTTGGCGGCATTTTGCTTCATCATCTTTTCTTTCAGCCAATCCACTGGCGGCTCCTTTCCAAACACGCAGTAGTCCCATTGCTTCACCCATCGAAGGACGTCACGATTCACTCGCTGATTTAAAGTGTCAGTGGAAATGTTTGGCATCTACCAGTACATATTTTGAGCGTTACCTGGTCGCCAAGAAGGTCTACAAATGACGACGGTCGGTATTTGTCAACCCACAATTTATGAGAATCCACAGAGTTGAACCGTCGTGCTGATTTATCCTTTCTACGCTTTTTTGGGGGCGATTGCATTGCCTCATTGAACAGTTTTTCGTCATGTTCCCTCTCTTCCTGCTCGAATGCCCGAAGTTTGTCGACTGCGTCAAGTTCCAGTTCTTCCAGCATCTTCCAGATAGGTTTTGCCAAAAGAGTAGACTTCGCCATATGTTCTCGAATAAGCATGCTTTGAGGCACTTTCTTCGCCATTCGTACTTTCTTTGGAAAATACAACTTCTGGCCACTAGAGGTCGTAGCTGTTATGTACGCACCAGTCGCAGGAGGTTGGCTATAGTCCACCGTACCTGAGCCGGTATCTGCATTGCCTTTGGCCATATCGGGTTGTTTGCTGTGCATTTCGTTCAATGGAGTAGCATTGGCAAATAAAGTGTCCAAATGGCTTCTCTTGTTCTCCTTCTCAACTGATTCTTCGACATCCGGTTGAAGCTTTCTTTTTTTTGCCAATGAGGACTCGGTGGAAACATTGATCAAATTTTTGTTGAGCGAATTAAGGAAAAGAGGCTCAGAATCGTCAGGGTCAAAAGAATTGGAGCTGTCACCAAAGACTGCGTCGAAATCGTCGAGCTCCATGTTGAGTTGTCTAAAGCAAGGTCAGTCGCGTTCAGTTTCTTCGTTTGAAGTCGCGATGTCGTGACACCACACCAAAATTAGGGAAATGCCAGTCACGACGCGATGGTGAAAACTGACAGAGCTAAAAAACCAATGGGTTACCGTCAGTCTATTCAGATGAACCATTTTACACAAGGATTGGATACGCACGCATAATACTGTTTAAAAAATATTGGATGGAAGTAATGATTAATATGGCTAATCTTATAACAACTTGGGAAAAAAAAGTCTTCTCTACGTTCAGCAGGTGCGCTTTCTGCTGATATCACGAACGTTAATAGGTTCGTATCTATTTATACAATATGATACAGTGGTTTGAGGAAATACAGTCTCTTTCAGACGTCGTCAACCTCGGCCATCATATGCTGCCTCTCGTAACCCTCGCCTCCACGCTTCCAGAAAATAATACGGTGCCATGGGAGGCAACCACATCGCTTCTGGCAGTTTAATTTCGAAACAAGTCCTGTAAAAGCCCAAACGTCAACATACCTCCATAATGGATACGCAATTCAGCGAATATAGCTTACCATCCCAAAATTGTCCAACTTGCTCCCCATATTTGACGCGAACAAGCCAGAATGGTATAGCAAGAGCAGTGAAGCCTAATGCAGCAAAACTTTCCATCGGCGCCTCCACAAACGGCATCACGAATAGAAACAGAGCTACTATACAGAACAAGACTGGAGTCGAGAGCCACACCTTGTAGGGACGCTTGAGTTCTGGTTCCTTGAAACGCAATACAATCAGGGCAAGTACGGCCAAAAAATAGAACAGCCAGGCGCAAACAGAATAGAAATTGACGAGCGTTTTGAAAGAGCCGGGAATGATCATGATCATGGACAAAATAGCCAAGAGAACGATAGCTGTCTGAGGTGTCTGTCGTTTTGAGCTGACTTTACCGAAGAATGCTGGTATATGGCCCTGTTTTGCCGACACAAAGACAATTCTTGAGCTAGTAAAGACGGTAGCGTTGGCCGTCTGTCAAATTGTTAGTATGACGTTAGGGAAAAACGAAACATCCTTCGCCAGAGACTGATGATCATCATAAAATGCTTACCCCGAAGCAGGAAAGAGCAACACATAAGGCAAATAAAATTCCTCCTGCGGTCCCAAACAACTTCTTTCCAAAGTCCATAGCGACGGTGTTGGTATGCGCAACGACGTTAGAGGGTAGCACGGCCAAATAAGCAATATTTGAGAATAAATAGAACATAATGACTGTTGGTATACCAATGAAGATGACCCTAGGAAGATCTCTATTTGGGTCTTTCATTTCTCCGCTAACATAATTGAGGTTATTCCAGCCATCGTAAGCCCAAAGACCTAAAGATGCAGAGAGGTAAGAATGCAATATGTAATGCTCCGCCATTTTTCTCCTGTAATTACCTGAGTAAAGTGCTAGTGTATATTGACCAAAGGACACTTCATTGTACCCAGCAAATAAGTCACCGTCAAAACTGTGACTTCCTCGACTACCATCTCTTGCCAAAATAACCAGCCCAACAATAGCAATGACAGTTGCAGCAAGAACTTTGAGTACAGTGAGAATATCCTGGGCTCGTATTCCCGCTTTGACGGACAGGGCATTGATGACAGACACTAGTACAACGCATAGCATAGCGATTAACTTTGGTAAATACGGAGGAATGACGGAGTCGGCAAGTTCAGCTGCAGCGTCCGAGTCGTGTGGCGTAGAAAAGAAGTAAGTGTGAAAGACGATTCGGGAGACGTATTCGCCAAAGATGACACTAACGATGGCCACGCTTCCAGGCTGGATTAAATGCAGTCAAAACAATAGCATCAGATATGTGTCCATCAAGTGCCATGAACAAGGTGAAGATGAACGCACCTTTTGAACGAAAATGTTGACAAACTCGAACACAAACGATACCAGGCTTCCAAATGCTCTGTTCAAATAAACTGTCTCTCCACCATTCATCGGAAGCATAGAGCCTAACTCTGCGTAGCAAAGAGCACCAACCATGGCAATAATGCCAGATACAAGCCATACGACCAGGGAGGTGCCTGGGGCCCCTACTGATTCAAGGACAGGGCCTACCGGGAACAATAGATGCATTAGCACAAACAAGTTGATTTGCCGAGAATTTGTCATATGAAAATGATTCTCCTACCTGGAGAACTGAAGAGACCACTTCCAATCATAGAGCCAATAACAAGAGCGAGACCATTGACTAACGAGACTTTTTTTTGCAGATCAGGTCCTCGAGCTTGACTTAGCGACAGAGGGATCATGGGTATGGAGTCGAGTGAAAAGAGCGAGACAGTGGATGGATCACGATGATGAGCACCGGGCAACAAATCTTGTTCATCGCCTGATCTTTCATCGTCGTCTGATTGAGGCGAAGTAGAGTGATGCAAAAAAGTATCGAGTTCATGGGAATCATAAGGCTCCAATTCGCCTGGCCCGTCGAGCTCAAAAGCCTCGTCCAAATCCTGAGCTTGCTGCCGTTCGTGCAACAATGAATAGCTCCTTGGTCGCATTCAGGCTGTTGAAGAGTGGAGAAGGGAAGGGTCTGGTATTGACTTCACAACGAAACGGCTGCAATCACGCTGACTTTGAACTTCTTCAATGAAATGGGTATTTTCAAATCTCCAATTTTGGGATGAAAGGCGATCGAGCCGCTGTCATTGCACGAGCTGAGGAATAGCCTGTTGTAAGCAGCATGTTCACGCCTTTAGCCCATCAAATGTCATGTCTCTCTTAGAATCTATGCTACTGGAAGATATCCATAATTGTTGAACACATTTCTGTTACATAACAAATGGGAATTTTTGTTTGTTCATCCTATTGGTATGTTGAAATTGATTTTATACATTATCCTTATTAAATTCTACATACATGTCTATGAGCGACTATCCACTATCTAGGTAAAGGAGCATTGTTTTCAACCCAAGCTTTCGCCTTGTGTAGGTCATCTTTCTCAGTCTGCACAGCTTTGATGCACCAATTCAGATCATATCGCTGTTTGACCATGTTGTACAAAGTTTCACCCAATGAACGAATATGAGCGGTGCTGTCGTCAACACACAAGTAAAGGATAGGTTGAGAAGTCTTGGAGCTGAGCTGTTGTTGCAAAGACTGAATCAGTGGTATGAGGATTTGCGCAGCCTCAGTTGGGTCTTTTGTTTCCCCGGTTGCCGTGGCACAAAACTGTGGATGCGCTCGATTAGATCGTTACCAACTTATCGGTTAAATCGTAGACAAACATACCTTATTCTTGCACGACATCCTTCCACAACCAGATGTGAGCTGCGAGTGATACTTGCGTGCCACCCTTTGGATTAATTTGATATTTCCGGGGTCGTTGGAGGAGACCCAGAATGGACCGAAACAATTTTGGCATAGCTTCAATACATTGTTCGCAGCAGGACGCACACAGTTTACATTGCTACAGTGCGGTGGTAGCGTTCTTGCCTGTCTTTCTATTTGATGAACCTTAGCATGGACTTGGATATCTTTGATGGGTATCTGCTTATGGCATTTTTGGCATTCGATCGTTCGTGAGCCACAGTAGCTTTCGTGCCCGTGAAGCCCTAAAAGCTTGTCGTGAGCGGTACTCGGTGCACCTTCCTGCGGAACAAGGTTCTGAATAAAAACAAGTGGTTAGTGCCAAATGCTCAAAAATAAATGGGAGGTTTTTAGCGCAATACTTACATGGCAAAACCGACAAATGATCAACTTTTGGTAACATTCCGTTCTTCGATGTTTGGATAAATCAATAATGGAGTCACACTTGAATTCGCCACATACACACTCTCGTTCTTGATGGAAGTAGGCTTGGTGCTTAGGTTTATCCGCAACTACGCCGCAGTAATCGCACTTGTCGCAGTGCCAATGGTTATCCAGTTCTTCGCTGCCTTTCTTGAACACGGCTCCACACCCCCAGGGACATCGAACATTATTCCTAAAACAAAACCGTTCGTGGAGTGGCAACGTCCTTTGGGGTACCCAAGACCCGCAATTCTCGCATTCAACACTGTCTTCTGTATTTTTGTCTACTTCCATTTGATTGCTACTTGTATGTAATGCCGGTCGTAGACTGAGCTTGAATTTCGAATCCGCATCAGGATCTGCTCCATGAACACCTATGTACAGCGTGTCTTTTGCCTGTAATTCACTTGCCCGGATTGTAATGGATTTTTCTTCCTTTGACGTCAAATCTGACCATTCGTGAAAAGAAAGCACAGGTTTCTTTTCAGTGTCCGCGACTATGTCTGTGGAGTATGCCAAAAGAAAACAATTAGAAATACATTGACTCCATAGCCGACCATACTACATCGCTACTTACCAGTATTGCCCTGTGTTGTTAATAAAACTAACTCCAAGTCTGAATTCACACCGTCCAATTTGAGGTGGAAATACACGTATTGATCCGCCGCAGCTTGTCCGTCAATTGATTGTCCGAGATTAAGAGGTTGGTCGGTAGCCTGTGACGATGCCAAAATACTGGATGTCTGGGGATTTCTGTCATGAGCCAAAGTAGTGCCTTGTTCAAGGGGCTCAATATCAATCTCTATATCTGTATCTGTAACGCATACAGCTTTCTCCGGCTTGAGGTCGTCGACCAAGAATTCGTAACGGTTACTACCGTACTTGATGTTGAGTATTTCGCCGGCTGTCAAAGTGTTGTAATTTGCTCTCAAGTACGATTCGAGGGCGGCTCGATAATCCATAATCTCTTTGTAGTCAGCTGAAATGGGCCGTAGCCTTGCCCATTGGCCCTTTGGAAGTTCCTTCAACCGTAAAGCAATGGTATCCCCTGTCTCCAGATTCAGCGATCGTTGCATCCACAGCGGCATATGCACCAATCCTTCTTCCGCCGAGAATTCCTTTACTCCTCCATAAGTGAGATTTCTTGCCTTGACATTGCGGATCTCAAATGTGATCGGAGACGGCAGGCCTGAGGTTTGGCTTATGTCATTGGATGCATTAGTCATGTTGCCATATTCAAAGGCATTAGCAGACGATTGGGACAATAAACTTTCTAGCGCCGATGCAGGGAGTAGTAGCTTATCGCCGTCGTCCAGCTTGTTCATTGGGACTCCAAGTTTAAAGGCTTGCGTCCACATGGTGTATAAAGAGATCGAAGTGAATAATACAAAAAGGTCCACGCAATCAATGGGGAGGATTGATAAAAAGAAACTCAGCCAGTGGAGTGTGGCTGGAAATGGCTGGAAATTTCCAATTTGGCGTGCGTGATCTTGCTTATTGATGCTTTCCTTGTAGAACCTTCTTTGGCTGTTATCATTGACTCTGATGCAATCAAGGAAGTTTTCGGCTGGATTTCATAGGATTTATTCGTCTCATAATTGTAGCGCCATAGACTGGCCCAGTAAAATAAGAGAGCTAATAGATACAGTACATATGAACCGCATTCGGTCATCTGGGGGGGAAAAAAGCAAAAAGGACCCCTATCTAAGTATTTACAAGAAAAAAGTAAAAGAGGGAAAAATCAAATGGAAACGAGTTATCAACAGACAGAATTATACAAGTAGTAACCATTGGTATCATAGGGTTAGCGTATGCGATTGGACCAATGGTAGAGAGGGGATATCGATGGCATCGCCGTAGGTAACAGATGTTAGCCTTGAGGACGAGAACGCGGTTGGAAACGAGGCTCTATAGATTGACGAAGTTGTTCCTGAAGGAAAGCATATTGTACAGGGTTATCTTCTTCATTCATCTTCATGTGGACCTTAACAAAGTGTCTTTTGCAGTCATTCTTTCTAGGAAAGGCACGATCACATATGCGACACTGCCAAGGCTTGGGCCGGTTAGGGTTATGGCGTCCTTGATGTTCGCGTAAATTGTTCGGCCGAGCAGAGGTATAATCACAGTCTTTGCATTTGTATCGACGTTTGCCATATTGGTCAGCGTATGAGTAGAGGTCGGGCGATGGTTTGCGGATCTTTCCGGACGAACCAGCGCGGGTCAAGGAATATCCACTGCGTTCGAGGGATGTTGATATTGTGGCAGGCGAAAGGGATGGCTGAGCCGGGCTACTAAATGTGGAAGCAGTAAAATCACTGAATTGCGGTGACGAGGCTGAAAGATGCGAGGAACACTCCGACATTGGGCTAGTATTGGCCATTGTACCACCTGATGTGGCTGGAAACAACGCTGACAATAGAGAGCGACTTGATTTAACCTGAGGCTCGGGTTGGAAATCACTTGGAGGGATCAAGTGTGCGTTAAAGGGTGATGGTACGTCATCTTTTCCACCAAGAACGTCGGCAAAGTTGAAGTCATCGCCAAAGAAAGCTTCTTGCTGGCAAAAATTTCCATCCACTGGAAAAAGGCGGGGGTTGATTAGCAACGTGCAAATATATAGTTGGGTTGTCTGGAAATGAGTCCATTACCTGTTTCTGACATGTCTTGGTAATGTTGCTGCATAGCGGCGTGCAAATAACTCCCATTGTCATTATAAGCAGCATTGTGTGGTGTCTCGGTAAAACTGGCCTCACTGATAGAGCTGTAGGAATCAGGGTAGGAGTTTTCAGAAAGATAGAAGCTGCTCAGATAAGCACGCGATGTAGCCAAAGGTTCGGAGTCGGAATGGCCATGTGCAGGCATAAAGTTCATATACCCTGCATGATGAGCTGGAGTGATTTCGATATGAGGTGAGGTGATACTTGAATAATCCAAGCGCTGGTCATCCATATCTTCAGGGTATGCAGAGTGGTCAAGAGTGGAAGGGCCCATAGTGTTGGAAGGTAAGTTTACAATTCGAGGATAGAGAGCTTGCTGGTCTGACGGCTGAGGAGCTGAAGACCCGAATACTTGCTGTATAAAAGCACCAATGGAGTAGTTGGCAAAAGGGATGGTCATTATTTAAAAAAGATGGATGCCGCACCTATAGTTTCAATATAGCCAATCAAAAGATAATAGAAAAATGGAAGAATAACGTAGAAGTTGAAATGGAAGACAAGCGAGAGAGATAAAAAAAAATCAACCAAGAAGGGTTGAGGGACGAAAAATGAGTCAAGATGGAGTTTTCTTTATATGCGAACGGGAAAAGAGTTTAATCACAAATGAGGCTTTTTGCGCAGCTTTGTTGCAAGGCACTCAAATCATGCGATCTTGTGTGATAAAATTGTTGTTAGTTGGAAAATGGCCCCCCGCAATCCACGTACTCAAATATGGATAATCATTTTATTATCTTTATGATACCCGAACAGAAAAGAAAATGTACTCTCATCAGAGTTATACCCTCATAAGATACCCTGCCTCTCCATTTATCTATTTAGAAAATGTGCACTCATCATTTTATTCCAATCATCCAGGCCTGTAAGCAAGCAGCCTTATCTCGCAGACCAATGGGCATAGTGATGGGTCCATACACGTTAGCTGGGACAAACACGCTAGTTGGTACACCTCTGGCATACCTTGTAGAATCGTGGCTGAGTTGACTATCCACATGACATAATGCGATGATTTATGCACAAGAAAACGTTCCATAGAAAAGACCCTCCTCATGAAATTAACCGAAGCATTGAACGTTCAGAAGCATAGAAGTTTTGGATAACTGCGGTGGAGTTTTATCTGACAGAACTAGTATCGAACCGTGTTTGCAAGCCTGTATTTCCCCTTTTACCTATACCTTTACCCATACAGGTTTAAGTTCGACTGACTGACCAAATGGGGGGTCATCAAGTGAATGATGCGGTTACATCCGTGCTTTCCGTTTCCTGGTCACCCACAACATCACACCTAGTGGAGATCTCTTCTGCATCCCACCTCTTATATGAAGAATTGCAAACAAACACGCTCCTTTCAATCGACATGGATGGGTGTTACTGATACAGACGTTTTCACGATAAAGGGCATGTGGTTCCCACAACATGATTTGCTGGGTTACTATCAGGATAATAAATCAAAGCCAGTCGCATGTGGTTTGAAGATTTTTTGGCATCCAACTCCACAGACCCGGCCGGGAACGGTCAATTTCATTTTCGAGATTGCAGCCGGGCTGGAGGAAGAAATCCTATTGGATAAAACGGAGCCATTGCGAAGGAAGCCAGCAGACAACAAATGCTCAGTACCAGGACGTATACACCCTATAATTGGAGATTAGAGCCAAAGTCAATTAGCGTGGAGTAAGAAATCACGTAATATGCTGAAAGGAACGTTCGACTCTGAAGCATGAAAAACGCTGAGCACATGTATTCCGTTATGGAAGGCAATGTGCGTTTGGCAAATATAGCAAAATTGTGCTACGAACCTACAACAGAGCACATGGGAGATGTATTCGCTACCTTTCAAGGTACTTACCTGAGTGCCACAACGCTAGAAAACCAAATTGTTTCTTCGTTTACATGCCTCGTGACCATGTCCGATATGCCATTGCTGCTGGCGTTACATTTTACACCGGCAAACACTTTCCATTTTGAGAGGACGTGGAGGAGATCGATGATATCGTGTCCGTCTATGGAACATTGAGGCTGATCATTCTTTGGCCACTTCACCAAAACATTGATATTCGTACAGCGTTGTGTCGTTGATACCGATAAATGGTGGTCGATTGATCCAGATCATGATCCAAGGAAGAAAGCTGTGCTGCGGTTCAGGTCATTTAGGGCTGCGTATGACGGCGGTTGATTCCTACGGATAAATTTTTCGGAGGGTCATGGGACAAAGAAGAATGCCCAATTTTCAAGTTTCTTTTTCTCGGTGATCCAAATATGGTGAACGCATTATTGATTGGCAAGTGAGTTGAAGGTAACTTGGTATCAAAAATTGAATGATAGTTTCGGCTAGAGAAATGAGACAGATTTGTATCCGGGTATAGTACACTACAAGCTATCAATGTGGGCTCATTAAAAACGTAAAATATTTCAAAATATTGACACTCAATTACGGGAGCGCATACTGGTTTGAAGCTGACGACATCAAATCGAATGATGTTTTTGATCATGGAAATGTGACTGGCAACAATTTGGAAATTTATGCAACTTGCGCGGGTGATTTCACACTCTTTAGTTTACACTTGTTTCCATAGAAAAATGACCAACAACAGCACTATTTCTAACACCCTCCAGTGGGTTTCCCAAATGGATGTGGACATTGAGCCCAAGGACGTTCGCAAGACCTCTATCATCTGTACCATCGGACCCAAGACCAACAGTGTTGAAAAGCTCACTGAGCTGATGGAGGCTGGTATGAATATCTGCCGTCTTAACTTCTCCCATGGCTCATACGAGGTAAGTTCTTTAGATCTATGAGAGTGTAATGCAAGGTGACCATCTTGCTGACGTGTTGTCATTTTCTTTACTGTTTTACAGTACCATCAGTCCGTTATTGACAACTGCCGCGCTGCTGCTGCTAGTAAGTTTTTTTAAAAAATTATATTATCGATAAGAAATTTACGGTGAAAACTCCACTGACTCCGCTTCCCAACTTTAATAGAGCGCCCAGAGTTCCCCGTTGGTATTGCTCTTGATACTAAGGGACCTGAAATTAGAACCGGTTTGATGAAGGATGGCATTGAGGTATGCAGACTATCACCATTTTTTGTTTGCTTTCTATATTTGTTGGGGCAAGGGATTTTTTTTTGGATCTGCCGGCCAGTTCAGCGGGAAATCTTGGGGGAGATATTTCCCGCTCAGGTTATCTAGATGAAACCATTTGGGACTGTGTTCAGATGAAAGACTTCGATTGTGGCCCCCCCAAATTTTAACTCAACAACTGCTAACGTTTTGCATTGCAGCTTCCTATCTCAGCCGGTCATGAACTCATCATCACTACCGATGACAAGTATGCCGAAGCTTCTGACGAACAGTACATGTATGTCGACTACAAGAACTTGCCCAAGGTCACTGAAGTTGGCAAGCTCATCTATGTTGACGACGGTGTTTTGTCATTCGAGGTCCTCGAGACTGCTGACACCTATGTCAAGGCTCGTGCCATCAACAACGGCAAGCTCTGCTCCAAGAAGGGTGTCAATCTTCCCAAGACTCCCGTTGATTTGCCTGCTTTGTCGGAGAAGGATAAGGCTGACTTGCGATTTGGTGTCCAAAATGGCGTTGATATGATCTTTGCCTCTTTCATCCGTACTGCTCAAGATGTCAAGGATATCCGCAAGGTCCTCGGTGAAGATGGCCAAAACATCAAGATTATCTGCAAGATCGAAAACCATCAAGGTTGTCTTAACTTCGACGAGATTCTCGCCGAAACTGATGGTATCATGATTGCTCGTGGTGATATGGGTATCGAAATTCCTTGCGAACGCGTCTTCATTGCCCAAAAGATGATGATTGCCAAGTGCAACCTTGCTGGAAAGCCTGTTGCTTGTGCCACTCAAATGCTCGAGTCCATGACCTACAACCCCCGCCCTACTCGTGCTGAAGTGTCTGATGTTGCCAATGCTGTTCTTGACGGTGCTGATTTGGTCATGCTTTCAGGTGAAACTGCCAAGGGTAACTACCCCATTGAGGCTGTTACCACCATGGCCGCTACATGCGTTCTTGCTGAGTCTGTTGTATCATATCCCGTCTTGTTCAACGAGATCCGTGGCCTTGCTGTCCGTCCTACTGAGACCACCGAGACCATTGGCTCTGCTGCTGTCGCTGCTGCCATGGAACAAAACGCTGGCGCTATCATTGTCCTCTCTACCTCTGGTAGCACTGCCCGATATGTCTCCAAATACCGCCCATCCATGCCCATCATCCTCGTCACCCGCAATGAGCAAACTGCCCGTCAATCACATCTTCACCGTGGTATCTTCCCATTCGTCTACAGAGGCGATAAGGATGCCAACTGGCAAATCGATGTTGAAGCTCGTATCCGACACGGTATTGAGCAGGGTAAGAAGAATGGTTTGTTGCGCTCCAACGAGCCCATTGTCATCGTCCAAGGCTGGAAGGGTGGTCTCGGCAACACCAACACCATTCGTGTCTTGATCGCTCCTTAAATCTGCTTAGAAAGTCCCGTATTTTGTTAGCTCGTCTAAAGAATTGTGTAAATAGTCTGAATCCCTGGTCCATTCAAGGGTACGTAGACAGTGTTAGACATTATTAAATATATTGCGCTGCTGAGGTAGCTCAGAACATAGGCATAATCGTTGGCAAAAAAAAAATGTAGTGGATATGTAATGGGGTTTTTAATGCATTTAATGTAAATGAAAGAAATGTATTTTTCGACGTAGCAGCACTTATTGGCTGATTCTCTCCTGATAAGCAGACCAGCCAGCTTCCTGGTAACGGCGACCTTCTGCTTGGACATCACGACCCTTACCGTAGATACCGCGACCAACGATAATCAAATCACATCCACTTTCAACGATGACTTGTCGAGGTGTGCGATATTGTTGGCCAAGTCCATCTCCAGTAACATCAAGACCAATACCAGGAGACATGGCGATGAAGTCTTCGTCGGGGTGCTCATTAATGCAACGCTGAGTGATGAATCCCATGACGAAATCTTGGTTCCTTCGGGCCATTTCGATAGTCTGAGTGGTGTATTCACCATAGGTCAAAGCACCCTTGCTTGACATCTCTGCGAGAAGAAGTAGACCACGACCCAATGGAAGACCGACTTCCTTCAACCCAGTAATGATTCCTTCTCCAGGAACACCATGGGCATTCGTGATATCAGACCAAGAGGCGATGCGATAGATTCCGTTGCCATATTGATGTTTGACGGTGTTGCCAATGTCTGCAAACTTTCGGTCCTCGAAGATCATAAAATCATGCTTCTTCGCCAATACCAACAGCTGCTCGATCAAATCTTGATCAAAGTCATCCACAATGTCAATATGAGTCTGGAACAAGCGCATCAGCGATTGTGTAAAAAAGATAATAAGATACAATTGTGCGTTAATCAGCATATTCTACTGACCTTGAGAAGGCAGAGGTAAGGTCCAACTTTGTCAGCGATGTCTAGCAATTCCTTTTTCGTGGTGACATCAAGAGCCAATGAAAGATTGGTCTTCTTTTTTTCCATAAGGCTGAGAAGTCTTTTAGCGCAAGCATTGGGGTGCTTGGCAGCACGTTCGCCATATGTCATTTTGTTTGTTGGATGAACCATTGTGGACGAGAATGTGTAAGTTATTTGAATGGAGATCTATGATATTTTTTTTTTTATTTCCCGTGATGAAAAAAAAAATCTATGGCTAACATTTTTTTGCAATTCCGATGGATCAGTCGTGGTTTCCGTCCTTTGGCATCATCAGCTCAAACTCTTCAATATCTTCATTGATGCGTGGAAGTATGACCTGTGAACGCTTCACCCATTCGCTTTCAAGTCTGAAAAATACCCAAATCCATCTTCTGAAGATTTCAAGAAATTCCATGATGATAATGCTGCCTTCAAGTTGCTTGATAGACAAATGAGAGCTTAGTTTCAGACTCCAGGTTGTACGGAGTACAAAGTCAATCAGCATAGCACCGACATACAAAATTCGATGTGAAAAATGAAGGTGCCGTCGAAACCGGAGTAAGGGTGGTTGATGGACTGTGGGAGAAAATAAGGATGATATGAACACCTTGATTTCTCTAAATAATGAAGTTGGAATTGGTGTCGTTGATCGGCGTGGTGAATGGCTGGCGATTCCATTGGCTTGGCCGACAGAGTCATTGGCGGTAAAGGTCAAGGACACGAGATTCCAATCCATGGATACATCCCAAATGAAGGAGTACGTCGAATTGATGAAGACAAAGAACATCCTAGATGGCAAGAAATAGTGAGCCACTTATCACTGCCGCATGTAAAGTTTAAAATACTTTGATACTGACCATAAACGAAATAAGCCTGTATCGCCTATCCACCAAGTATCCGGAAGGTCTCCAAATTCGTCAATCCTTTTGGCAGCAATTTTTTGCGTTGCTGATAACATTATTACCGGGAATGCAGATGCATATTTACAAGCATTAAGTAGGTGTCGCTGAGTCTTGCGGTCTGATTCTAGGTATTCGAAGATGCATTGTTTAAATCGAATGATATAAGGAAGACTAGTGCAAGATGGTGTTAGTATGGTTTTTTTTCAAAGACTTATATAATAATATCGTGCTAATACGTACCTGGTCATCACAGGGCCCATAATGTCTCGATAACATCCACTTTGATGCTCTACAACGAGATAATCCACTATGCCCTTGTTGACGATGAGAGCGCACCCCGTTGCCCACAGATCACCGAATACATTGGCAAAGCTGGTCATGATATCAGCCAAGACAACGTCTGAGAAATAGACTGTTGCAAGTACATTAAATGAAAATAGTCGGAGCATCGATCTTATCCAATGCGGTAAAAAAAATAAAATAGGGATTAGTCTAATCCATGTTACTTAAAACCTCATTCCTGTCAGAAAACAGCTAATCACCTTGAGAATCTGTGGCGCTCCTTGTAATAAAATACATGGCCAGGCCAAAATACAATAAGAGAACATAGTACGTAACACATCAAGGGCAGCCAGCTGCGAGTAACGTTGGTTGAGGTGGCCGCACCCAACACAAACTTCCAGAAGGCCCATAAGTTGATGGCGACGATGGTGGTAAGAAGAGTAGCGATGTTAAAGAGTGGAGTATATATATTTCTTGACTTGTCGTTATGACTTATTCCAAGTAAAGATGCCGTGTCGATGTGACATCTTTGCAAAATGAATAGATTGAAAGCCCAGCCCCATAAGCCAATGCAAAAGAGGACAATGGGACGATAAGTTGCAGGGAGAAGGCTGTATAACGAGGCGGAACCGACTGCTAGATCGGGTCCTTGAACATCAACGTCCATGGCGTGAAGGTAGCTATCACGATTAACCTTCACCGATGAATAAAGGGTAGTGGAGTTGCAGTAGCTTGGTTGGCTTGTCTCATTTCCACATCTGCAGTATGTGCCTGAGTTAGCAGTCACATCTGAATTTTGCCCGCCACAGCTCTCAATCCACATGCCTTGGCAAAGATACAGATCAGCTTCACTAGAGCAAACAGACGACCGTCAATTTTATGGAGAGTTTTTGCTACTACAAATCTATTTATGTGTATGCTATCAATCTATCGTTTTGCACTCGGTAAAATGGCGTCATTAGCATCCAACCTCATCTCACTAATACGACGAATTTTGCTGGTACGGCACTTACATTGTAATCAAGGCCAATTATTTCAATGTATGATAATCTCAATCCTCCAATTGAACACACTGATGTTTAATCGCTGTTGTCTGCAAGAGCAGGATTCAAATGAAAGAGAAGGTGATCCAAAGCTGGGCTAATTAGGCAGTCACAACTTTTTCGAATGCCAACCACTGGCATTATTTCCAAAGCATGGCGATGGCTCGCTGTGACATTTACTGTTTATCTCTCTGTGCAATGTTGCGATCTGTGGCCGTTTTAAAAAGCCTCAATGTCGGCAGAAGTGCGCGCCTGTTTTCTTCTACTCGCGCCATGTACCATGAAAACCCATTGGTAGGTCGACAGACGCTCTTGCCCTCAAAAGTACCTCAACGCTGACCTTTACTCACTCGTCTTGTTCCAACTTTAACAGGGTCTTCCTGGGAAACCGCGAAAAATTGCAGCTATCGATGCGAAAGGAAATGCACCAACCATACCAAGAGCTCAAAGAGGGCTCCCACAAAAGCGATCGTTACCGGGTATAAAGCATATCATAGCCGTGGCGTCTGGCAAAGGAGGTGTTGGGAAATCTACCACTGCCGGTAAGAAACAGCCTGTCAAATGAGGAGGTCAAACGTGTAATCTAATGGCAGGTCGATTCAGTGAATATCGCACTTGCTGCTGCTAGTATGAAAAAGAAAGTTGGTATTTTGGATGCAGATATTTTTGGACCGTCAATACCAACTTTGATGAATTTGAAGGGAGAACCTGAATTGACTGAACACGGCGATAATCTTATTCCACTCACCAACTATGGTGTTAAATGCATGTCCATGGGATTCCTTGTGGACAAGGAGGCACCGGTAGTTTGGCGAGGACTTATGGTCATGAAGGCTTTGCAACAGCTACTTCATCAGGTTGAATGGGATGGACTTGACTTGTTGGTCATTGACATGCCACCCGGCACTGGCGATGTCCAATTAACAATAACGCAACAAGTGATCTTAGACGGTAAGCTACTTGAAGTGTTTGAAGAACTGTAACATACAAACCTTGGCTGACTCATTTTTTCTTAGGGGCTGTAATTGTTTCGACACCTCAAGATATTGCCCTTATTGATGTGGTCAAGGGTACCAACATGTTTAAAAAAGTGGATGTTCCAGTAAGTACTATTAACATATCGGATCATTCATATGCGAGTGTACACGAATTCGATAACCTAATATAACGGTATCCTTTATAGATCCTAGGCATTGTACAGAATATGGCGCTCTTTATTTGTCCAAATTGCAACCACGAAAGTCATATTTTCGGAGATGGTGGGGCCATGAGAAAAGCACAAGACATGGGTATCCCTTTCTTAGGCGATATTCCACTTCATGCTGACATTTGTGACCTCTCTGACCAAGGCAAGCCGGTGGTTGTCAGTAAACCCGACAGCCCGTTCGCAGCTTGCTACAAAGACATCACAGCCAAGATCCTCGACAAAGTCTTTGCTTCTTGATGGTCCGAAATAAGTTGACGTGCACATAAACATGTTGCGCAATACCTAGATTCAGCTTATTGTATAAAGATATTTTTCGCCTATTACTTCCCTATGATCAAGCAATTATCATCCAAAATGGCATAGTTGCTATAAAAACCCGCAATATGGAATATTGTCACTCTCTAAATTTATTATGTGCATTTTGTCCACATCTTTAAATGCTGAGATATCGGACTGAGGGCTTGGAAGTTGTATATTCGCGAATAAAGGTCATTTTTTGAGGAGGTTGTGTATCTAAAAGAGTGCACTAAAAACTCTCTATTGGACATACTTGTCCTTGATGTCCTTCCATTGCTTCTGTTGATGCGAAAAGAGACGAGTTAGTAAGTGTTGATTCGTGTAAAACAATAACAATGAGCAGAATGGTGAAAGGATGGTGCAGTAAAAGGTGAACGGATGAGGTATGTTGATCGTCTATAGAATCGCATTGTAACATCATACAAAGTTGCTTCGGCTTGACTTAATTCGATTGGTTTGATTCTCGCTTGCGCCTCCAAACGTGTTGGAAAAAATATATTACTCCAAGACGGAATAAAAAAATAACCAATTGAGTACTTACTCCCTTGTTAAGGCTATCCCAAACTCTGGTGGAAGTGGTGTCGAAAGCAACCTCGAAAGCGAATGCAGAAGCAAAGATGGTGGCAACGAACACTGAGTTCTTCTTGACAAGAGTGTTGTAGAAAGTG
The DNA here is from genome assembly GCF_025399195.1 of Umbelopsis ramanniana AG. NCBI lineage: Eukaryota > Fungi > Mucoromycota > Umbelopsidomycetes > Umbelopsidales > Umbelopsidaceae > Umbelopsis > Umbelopsis ramanniana. The sequence continues at coordinate 139,092 of NW_026252136.1, forward strand.
TTGGCGAGGGACATTTTCGTAGAGGGGGGAATGCGAGAGAGTGACTTCAAAACAAATGCCAACCTGAACATAACAGCCGAAATTGATGACGCAAGCAATTTTCGGTGATTACTTGCGATTCCATATTCAGACCTCGTCCACGGCACTGGGCAACACCGTCAACCGTTCTTTTTTCAATTTTAATCATCACACCGGACAAAAACTGTTCGATATTACCTGTCGGTCTCTTTCAGCCCTACTCCTTTGGTAGCAACACTACTCTTAGTGCTGGTTTTTTTGATTCAGTCTACGGTTATAATTAATAACGCAAAATAGCAACAGTCAAGGAAGAAAGGATCATTGACAATTCGATCGAAAATCTTCCAGTACATCCTTTCAACTTGTACAAGAAAGACAATTTCTGCATCACTTCAACCAACTTTTTTGACATTTTACCTGAATTCCTTTGGCAAACATGGGGCTTTGCCTATCCGCAGATGAGAAGGAAGATCGTCAACGAAGCAATAACATCGATAAAAAAATCGAGGAGGACAGCCGACGAATGAAACGAGAATGCAAGATATTATTGTTAGGCAAGTAGAGCTAACCTATGCAAGCTATCGATGATTGTAAAATGCAATTGACAGCACAGTACATATTTATGCCGTAATATTTACTCATATTGCAGGAAGTGGCGAATCTGGAAAATCAACTATCGTAAAACAAATGAAAATCATTCACCAAAATGGTTATTCCAACGAGGAATTGTACCCTTGGCGCATCACTGTATACAAAAATCTGATAGAATCAGCGCAGGCCTTGGTATACGGGGTCATGAAATTTGGCTTGGAGTTTGAAAACCCCAAGAATGTGGTATGAACTCATCTCCTTACTATGAACACTCTTCATGAGCGTCATTCTTATACAACTTCATTATGCAGGAGCTCGGAAACAGGGTTCTAGAATACACAGTTCCTACTGAACTCACATCGTCACTTAACCCAGAAGTTGTTGCCGCGATCAACAGTATATGGGCAGATTCAGTTGTGCCTAGGCTGCTCGACCGAGGAGGCAGTGACTTTTACTTGATGGACTCGGCTCCATAGTAAGCTTTTTTTTTAATTTATAAACATTGACGGAATCCTTAATGTTGCACGCTCTAATTATCACATTTCTTACAGCTTTTTTGGGGAGGTGACACGAATCGGCCAAGCAGACTATATACCAAACGTATCAGATGTCTTGAGAGCTCGACAAAAGACAACTGGTATAACGGAAACCAGATTCAACATGGGACAGTTGAACATTCAGTAAGTTGATTTTACTTTATTCACCAAGGCATACACTTCGTTTTAATGGACATCAAATGTTACCTAGTATGTTTGACGTCGGAGGTCAGCGATCAGAACGCAAGAAATGGATTCACTGCTTTGAATCAGTCACATCAATAATTTTTTGTGTCGCATTAAGTGAATATGATCAAGTCTTGTTGGAGGAGTCTGGCCAGGTAAACTACTTCAACAATCGGTAAAATGCAATAAGATGTCTAACCATATACGCTTTGAACTTTTGTAGAACCGTATGCAAGAGAGTCTCGTCCTCTTTGAATCAGTCATAAATAGTCGGTGGTTTGTCCGAACGTCCATCATTTTGTTCTTGAACAAAGTGGACGTTTTCAAATCCAAATTGGCCAAGATACCACTGGAACGTTACTTTCCCGATTATTCAGGCGGCTCGGACGTTAACAAGGCTGCAAAGTATATCTTGTGGCGGTTCAGCCAAGTCAATCGAGCCAAACTCAACATCTACCCGCAGTAAGTATATACTCAACATGTACTGGACAAGTGGATGAATGTTGACCCATTGCTGTTTCTGCTGTAGCTTAACCCAAGCAACCGATACATCCAATATACGACTTGTGTTTGCGGCAATCAAGGAAACCATTTTACAAAACGCATTGAAGGATTCTGGCATATTATAAAGCCAGATTACTCCAACAAACGATTTTCAACAATTCGTCCCAATGTCGTACTTTTATTGCTCACCCTCGTTAATCTTCTCGTTTATATTAATCAGCTCAACTGCATAACAATCCAACACCACTCTACTCCTTCACATTTACAATCTCATACGATCAGTTCAGTTCTTGCTGTATCCCAGCCAGTCTGACAATGTCCTTCTCCCTCCCGCCATAATTTAATTTTTTTCTTTCCTTCCTACGGTTTTTTGATTCCTTTATCCAAAAACCATTGTGCAAAGGAATAACTTTCTATTCTCGATCCCACTATATCAAAGTATAGCTTGTATTCAGGTGTATCGGCGGCATCTTGAACACTACTACTTCTTGTAAAACCAAATAAAAAGTCACAGAACGCAAGGCACTGGTTGCCTTACGTTTGTTTAAACATTATTCAATTCGGGGTAAAATAAGTACTCGTGGGGGTAGAATTAGAAAAGAGAAAAATAATTTGTCTTCATACAGTAAATAAAAAATGTCTCGGACCAGAGACACAATGCAGTGTACACAAGAACATGGTTAGATAGGTTAAATAAGCGACAAAACATAATGAAAATTAGCTATTGAAGGAGGGCAAATTAAGACATGGGGTGGTATAACTATTTGGCTAGAGCAACTTTCTTTTTCATGTGGAAGATGCAGGTGACCTAGGTGGTGAGATCGCACCGAAAGACGACTGGCTATCAGGTGTGATGGAAACGGATGGTATCTGAATATTTAATCTGAGGTTGGATGAACTTGCTGGGGCACTGGTTAAGCTGTTGCCTGGACCAGATAATGACGCCGGTGTGGTGGTGCGTAGAATGGAAGATTGTCCTCTTGCTTGGCTCTTGCCGCTGATGTACAATATGGCATCATCTGATACAGATTCACCATATGAAATCAGCTCTGCTAGAGTATGGCCAGTCTCGGTGTCGAGGAGGGCAGGGTCAGCACCGTTCTGTAGTAACAACTCGGCAATAGGGAAAGAAAATTCTCGTGGCGTAGGTTGAGCGATTCCTGCATCAAAGCTTTCTTTAATGGAATGAGGGTGTTGAAGGGCCAAGTGCAGAGCGTAGTGTGGGATACTGGGGTTCATATTTTCATATGGATCATTATCACTTGCCGAGAAGGCCATATTAAGTGTAGTGCTGGTGTTGGCTATCGGTATGGTCACAGGAAGGCTTCGATCGTCTGGTCCAAGTTTGACAGACATTAAGCTCTGCTCCAATGAGACAGGATGCTGCCTACCGGCGTCACTCTTTCCGTCATGACTATCCGAGCCAAACGATGAAATGGAAGTTCTTTGTGACCATGCCCGAGATCCACCAGTTCGTTTAGCATTGATGTTCGCTCCAAGTGAAATAGCTTGAACAACAGCCATTGTATTATCTTCGTCTACGCCGGAGAAAAGGAGTTCCGTAGCATCGTTTGCGTTGAGGATGGTCTTATTGACAAACGCTTTATCCATATATTTTGCTGTGATAAACTTTTGCTTCACTTCTCTTGAATCGTTGCTAGATGGTTTACGAGGTTTATCAGTGGCGTCGTCCGATAGGAGGGCTTCCCAGATCCGATTGGATCTGTCGTTTCCAATGGCCTGTAGCAACTCCACGATATCAGGTGTATAGGAGGTTCGGTCAAGTGTGAGTGAGCGAACTTTGGACACATGTGTGCCAAGACTTCGATGAATGCCGGAACATTCTGCCGATAGAGGAGAGGGAAAAAAAAATCAAGTTAGACCCTATGATTGTTTGCATGCAGGTAACCCACTGTGACAAATACTTACCAATGCATAGCAGAATTCCCAAATTGATAGAGCACCATTCCGGATTCTTTGTTCCGCAGTCTGCGCAGTTGAGATTAGACGAATTTTCCCGGAGGTAAGCCAATAACCTTGAGCTATCATGATTCTCTGTTTGGTCCACAAGGGAAGTCCCAGTGCCGAAGACAGCGGAAGGGCCTGATGCTGTATGGCTACCACCACTGCCAAGATTGCTAAATCCAAAAGCGGTGTGAAATGATCGTCGGTTACGTTCTGTTGGACTCAGTATACCACCTATGGCATCAAAGACTTCAGCCGTAGACTGGGATGCAGCATTAATTCGTCGCATGTATTTTTCTCGGGTATTGGTGGCAAACCCGTTCTTAATAGCTCCGCTTAAAGAACGACCCAACGGTTTTTGCTTTGCTGATGGAGAGTTCGAATCAAATTGGGTAGGATCGTTGGAAGGGTCTTGCAAATGAAGTGTACTGTTCATTCCATTCAGCAGGCTTTCTATGGCATTACTTATACATGCTATCCAGCTGTTCATGTCTTCTTGAGATGTTGCTTGGTAGGTTCTACGAGACTGAGGAGTAATAATTTCAAAGCAGAATCTCCGATCAACATTGCGAGCCTCTCGAACAGTAGCAAATCGTAGATTGATTGGTTCATTGTGCGCCTCAAGCTGTCTTTTCCAGTTACTGTACTCATGTAATTGTCCGCTACTTAATACACACCAATATCTGAGAGTAATGATTTTCCATAACCAGTCAATACTCGCCAAGTATCCAACCAAAGTTTCACGTGATGGTACGACTTACTTGTGCCAATTCACCGATGCCACATCAAATGTGTTGCTTTTCGATGGTCGAGACGTGGAGAATAGAAATCCTTCCTTTCGTCGGCCGGTCTCTGTAGGAACAGACCGATCATGCTGCTCTAGATCTCTTATGCCTTTAAACTTGTCTGCGTCAGCCAGGCCAGCGCTTATAGAAAAATTCTCGGAGGGTCGTGAGGATTCATCACTGTCGTCCATTGATCTTCGCACACCAATAGATAACATTGGCTCGGAGGGGACTCGTTCCAGTGAGGGTTGGTCGGTAGTACTTAATTTATGTTCAAGGAGACTCCTTCTTTCTTTTCGCTCCTTAATTAATTGATTGTCCTCCTTGGAAGATGCGTCAATGGCTGCGTGTAGCTCGATCAGCTCATTTCGATTAAGTCCCAATTCCGATGCCACCGTTTGATAAAAGCTGTATTGCTTTTCATAATAATTAGTAAGATAGCGTAGAACTTCGTTTTCTTTCCGTCCGCCGTGTAAATCTTGCATAAACGCATGGTAATCGAATCTTGTCAGCCCGAATTGCTTACGCTTAGAGAGATGTCTACTTTCGTATTCAGTCTGCCGGCGAGCTTTCTGTTTCTCTGACTTGAGACTAAGATATTTAGATAGATGTGCATAGTATTCTTTGCTTTCTTCCTCGAACTGCCTTCGTTTGGCCTCGGCTCCCTTGACATCGGACTCGTAAAGCTTCTTTAACGGATCTATCAAGAGCGCTTGCATGGAATTATGAAGGCTATTACGTTGTGAATGAATATAAGGAGAAGCTCGATTTAAGTAGGTAGTGGTAAGAGGTTCCAGCGCTGGGGTGTCTCGAAGCACCTTGACTAAAGCTTCGTCGGCCTCCAAACTTGCTCGCTGAGCTTCTAGAGATGCGATGGCGGCTTTGAGAATTCGTTTCACCGTAGCTTTGAGGGATGCCGTTTTGCTCTCCAACTGACTTATGGTTGCGCGAAACAATGGACCATCCTCGATAGCTTTTTCACCATTGGATTCCCACTGAGGCGAAATCTGAGCAGGGTCATTTGCAGAAATGTCCGCTGGTGGAGCAGGAGATGGTGCTTTCGCAACAGCTGATGCTGGAGGTGATGTCATCCAAGCAATAATTTAAAGGGAAAGACCGGGTGGAAAGGCTGCAGCTCAATAGTGAAGGTTGAAAAAAATGGCCAGAAGAGGTTGGTCAGACAAATGTGGTGGCTTATGAGGTTTGACCGCATATCATGGTGGTACTTTTGTTCGCAATTTTTAATGGTATTTTCTTAAAACCTTTTTTTTGGCTGGGGGTTGGCATGAAAATTCTAGTTATCTATGAACATGGCCATCTAGAGTTGATTGACCTTTTCCTTGATCAAGTTCAAAGCGCTACCCTTTTGGAACCATTCAATCTGATCGGTGCTCATAGTGTGCTTAGCTTCAATTTCAAATTGCTCTCCTCCTTGCTTCTTGACAACCAGTGTCACAGCTTTTCCAGGAGCGATCCCCTTAACACCGATCGTCTCAACGACATCACCACCAGAGAGTTTCTCATAGTCGTTTTCGTTGGCGAATGTTAATGGAAGGACACCTTGCTTCTTCAAGTTGGTTTCATGGATACGAGCAAACGATCGAGCAATAATAAGCGGGCATCCAAGATAACGGACCTGCAAAGCAGCGTGCTCGCGTGCTGAACCCTCACCATAATTGTGCTAGTTGCAATGAAGATTAATATAAATATCTCATAAATTCGGCGGGGCGTCAACCGCATAAAATCTATGAGATGTACTTACATCGGCAATGACAAGCCATGGCTGATTTTGGGACTTGTAGCTCTTTGCCACCTCGGGAATGCTGCCTTCTTTGCCAGTGGTAATATCGGTCACAACATTGACCTTGCCATTATCGGCGTTAAGAGCGCCGATCAATGTGTTTTCAGCGATGTTTTGAAGATGACCCTTGTACTTGAGCCAAGGTCCAGCAGCAGAAATGTGATCAGTAGTGCATTTGCCTTCCACCTTGACCAAAACTCGCAAATTCTTCATCTCATCTCCGTTCCATGCATCAAATGGATCCAAAACTTGAAGACGGTTGGACTTGGGATCAACCTTAATCTCAACATTTTCGTCGGATGTGGGCGTAGGGGATGGAGGTTCGTAGGTGGCTCTTCCAGCGTCGAATCCTTGGCCAGGCAAGTCATCACCATGCGGGGGTTCAAAGCGGAAATCTTGTCCATTCTTGTCCTGAAGACTATCCGTCATGGGGTTGAAAGACAACTTGCCAGAGAAAGTCATAGCGGTGACGATCTCAGGAGCAGCTAAGAAATTCATGGTCTTGGGGTTACCGTCATTTCGGCTACGGAAGTTACGGTTGAAGGATGTCAAAATAGCATTTTCTTCGGGCTTGGACTTGTCAATGTCCGTACGCTTCCATTGACCAATGCAAGGTCCACAAGCGTTGGCCAAAACTTGAGCACCAGCGTTCTCAAATTCCTTGACCTGACCGTCTCGTTCGATAGTAGCGCGGATCTGCTCAGAACCAGGAGTGACCAAGAAATTGCTCTTGGTGCTGATGCCAGCGGCAGCAGCTTGTCTAGCGATGGAGGCAGATCGTGACATATCCTCATAGGAAGAGTTTGTGCAGGATCCAATCAATCCAGCAGACAGCTCATCCTTCCATCCCTTCTCCTTGACAAGATCCTTAAACTTGCTAAGAGGTGTGCTCAAATCAGGTGTGAAGGGTCCGTTAATGTGGGGCTCGATTTCCGAAAGGTTCAATTCAATGACCTTATCATAGTGAGCGCCTTCGTCAGCACGCAAAAAGTCTTTGTGGGCGTCAGCTGCCTCAGCAACAGCACGGCGACCAGTGGCACCAAGGTAGCCACGCATCTTTTCAGTGTAAGGGAAGACAGATGTGGTAGCACCAACCTATTAAATTCGTTATGCATCTTAGTTAGTTAACCATCGCGTGCTTTTTAAAAGATATCATTGTTATCGCAAAGCATTACCTCAGCACCCATGTTACAGATAGTGGCCATACCCGTGCAAGACAATGTTTGTGTACCTTCGCCAAAATATTCAATGATGTGACCGGTACCACCCTATGGAAAGAAACGGTTTGTGAATACGCCAAAATATAAGATCCCTAAGTGACAGCTAGTACTTACTCTGACAGTCAAATCACCAGCAAGCTTGAGAATGACGTCCTTAGGGCTAGTCCAAGGGTTGAGCTTGCCAGTCATCTTAATACCAATGACATTAGGAGCCTTCAACTCCCAAGGAATATTGGCCATAGCGTCGACAGCGTCAGCACCACCAACACCAATGGCAAGCATACCCAAACCACCGGCATTAGGAGTATGTGAATCAGTACCCAACATCAATTTACCGGGGGCTGCATAGTTCTCAAGGACGATCTGGTGAATGATACCTAGTAGACTGTCAACATACAGTTCATCAAGATTATACAGTGGAAGCCTCATCCTTACCACTTCCGGGTCTCCAAAAGGCGATACCATACTTCTTAGCGGCACTTTCGAGGAAATCAAAGATCTCCTTGTTGTTGGTGATGGCGGTGTCAACGTCTTTATCGGCACCAGCAAAGGCTTCAATCAAGTGATCGCAGTGAATGGATGATGGAACAGCAGTTGTCTTCATGCCGGAGAGCATAAACTGAAGAACAGCCATTTGAGCTGAAGCGTCCTGCATAGCAACACGATCTATACACCACAACCGTTAATAGCAGACCAACGATCACGCCATACTAAGCTGCATTACAAACCTGGCGACAACTTGAGGTAAGTCTCTCCGCGAACGGGGATAGTTTCTTCAGGGTTGGTAAGATGAGAGTATAAAATCTTCTCGGCCAAGGTAAGGGGTCTGCCGTCCAGAATTCGCTTAACCTTTGTAAGGTTGTCTGTCAACTTGGTATATGGCGGAGTGATTGTACGGCAATCTTTCTCAGGTACTGGGTTTACGGACGTGGCAAGACGTCTTCGTAACATGCGAGAACTAGAAACTAGTGATGTTCTTGCAGACAACATAGCAGTGACCATGGTTGCCGAGGAAAAGAGAGGGGAGGAAGAAGGAAGAGAGAAAGTCTTAGACTTAATTGATGTTAAAAAAGTTTCAGCTTGGAAATGAGATGATCTCGTTTTTTAAATCTCCGTCCGTCACGTGTATAGACCAGACTTTCAAAGTTTGTTCGGAACCTCATTTGTGAAGCTTGGAAATGATGAAAAAATGTACCGTACTGTATTAGCATCAGATCCTCAAGCTTCATCTTAATGCAGTTGAATTGAGCGGATTGAATGAATTAGTGGAGATTTCCTACCTATCGTCCCATAATAAAAGGCGTCAATATTCACTACAAGATAGGCAGCCAAACCAAAAACACAAAAAAGCCATTTTGTAAACAGTTGTTTTCTCTTGTTTAACAAATGTATTCCCATAGGCCAACGATTATATCCCATTTCGGTTTTGATGAAGCATACCAGCTAATGTGATTCATAATGAGAAGACTATTGTATTTATATCGCCTTGCAAATATGCTTGAACATAAAGAAAATTTTGGCAGTTTTGGTGGATTGATTGCAGAGTTAAAGGTTCACATATAGAAGCTGCAGGCTATGTCGACTACTAAGAATTGCATACGTCCTTAGGATCATCACTTAAAGTTGTTTGATGACATTTTCGACAAGGCTGACGTTGAGGCCGGTATTGTCGGGCTCAACAAAAAGCTTCTTAACAACACCGTTTTCAACAACAGCAGCAAAACGCTTGTAGCGGTGGTTGCCAAGGACACCAGTTGCATCAAAGTTCAAATCGAGAGCTTTGGCGAGGCTACCGGCAGGATCAGCCAAGAGCTTGACTTCACCTTTGTTGCCAACCGACTCACCCCAGGCGTTCATAACGAAAGCGTCGTTGACGGAGACGCATGCGATGAAATCAACACCTTTGGCTTTGAGGTCGTCTGCTTGCTTAATGTAGCCGGGTAGATGGCTCTTGGTACATCCAGGTGTGAAGGCACCGGGAACGCCAAAGAGGATAGCACGCTTCTTGTCACCAAGGAGCTCGCCAGCCTTGTAAGTCTCGGCAGGGGAAGAACCTTGCACTTCCACGTTAGGAATACAATCTCCTACCTTGAGAAAAGCAGCTGAGGAAGAGTGGAAGGATCTCTTAGCCTGGGTAAGGAACGTACGACTGACACTGAGCATATTGAGGAGAGAAAGAAAGAATTGATTGTGACGCGCTTCAAGAGCCCAAGCATGACGAATTTATTCCAGCGCTCCGCTGAAAAAGCCACCTCCGATACCCTCGGCTTTGCTTCAAACCACTCACTATTGCCGGTCCCTCATGGATTCCAACGACAACTTGCAGGATCTAGTTCGTGGATTTCTCAAACAGCACACCACCTATGACGTTCTCCCTGTCAGCTATCGGTTAATTGTGCTGGATACCCAACTCTTGGTCAAGAAAGCATTAGCGGCATTAATGCAGAACGGTAAATGCCTAAGCCAATGTATAAAACATGAGCACGACATTGACTAATTCTATTCCATCACTTCCAGGTATTGTCTCTGCGCCACTATGGTCCAGCCAAGATCAAAAGTTTGCAGGAATGCTCACCGTTTCTGATTTCATTAACCTAATTCAATACTACTACACACACTCCTCGGTACAAGACGCCCTACACGACATTGAAAGCTTTCAAATTCAACATATGCGAGACGTTGAAAAGCGAGTAGGAGCACCAGCACCTCAATTACTTTCAATACATCCTATGTCAACTTTATATGACGCATCCAAATTGCTGGTAGAAAGCAGATCACACCGTATACCATTGCTAGACAGAGAAGCCGAAACTCAGACTGAACTGATTGTGAGCGTTCTCACCCAATATCGCATACTCAAATTCATCGCTGTCAATGTAAGGATGATGTTATGTCGTTGTGAGTTACAAGCGGAACTTTCCTAACCGGACCATTGTGTTGTGACTCTAGTTTCAAGAAACACGGGCGTTACGACAGCCTCTTCATGAATTGAAGATCGGAACATACGAAAATATTGCAATAGCGAAAAAAACCACGCCTATTATTCAAGTCATTAATATGTTTGTGGAAAACCACATCAGCTCTGTGCCGATTGTAGATGATGAAAATGTCGTGCTCAATGTATATGAAACAGTGGATGTGATGGTGAGTATCGATAGCGATAAGCTTTCGGTTTAGAGTAAATGCTCATGTTTATGCTGTTTTACAGAGTATCGCAAAATCTGGCAAATACAATGAACTGGATGTGCCTGTTGGCGTGGCATTAGAAGCGAGACCAGATGTAAGCATTTTTGATGAATAACAGGGGAGGGAAGAATGTCCCCAATGGGGCCCTCTAAATATGATAGATCCTTATTCGTCTTCCTTCCACAGGACTTTCCCGGTGTTCACACGTGTACATTGAATGATACCCTATACTCCATCTTTAGCACGATTCGAAAGCGGAGAGTGTACCGATTGATCGTAGTCGACCAAGATAACAAGCTGAAGGGTATTGTCAGCTTATCAGACATCCTGCGATACTTGATAGGTTAGCAATATATCTGTTCTAGAATGTGAACAAAACGCAGCAATACGATCCGTGGTGGTTCTTTTTTTTTCGTTTACTATTTTTGAAATTAAGGGGTTGTGGAAGATAACAAGAATACGACCGCGATCCATCTCAAACTGTGTATGCGTGTACAAAATAAAATGGTAATAATAGAACAAAAAAAAGGCAATCTGAATAGAGTAGTGGGATAAGATAGGATTGTAACTGATTGAACAATGGAGTTCGGACGAAAGTGGAGTGGAGGGGTTCATAGCTATGTCGTAAGAATAGCCGAGAGAAAAAAATCGAGTATATCTATTTACAGTGTTGAAAAGGAATATAACAATGGTAGGGGAGAGAAATTTTGAAAGTGATTTTGCTCTAGTAAAGGGATGAAAAAAGGTAGTAGGTCAAGGAAATTTGATCTTGAATTGCATACTATGCACAGAACCCGTCCACAAGAAGCGTGAAGCTAACACGGCCAAAGTGATGGGCACACTCCAGTCATCTGTGATTTGCAAGCTTGCCGCAAGGCCGAAAAACAAACTCATAACTGTAAATACAGCTTGTTGACCGCCCACCATGATTATTGTAGGTGCTGCCGATTTCTCTGGATTTGGGTATAGGCAAGGCAATTCGGTATCGCCTTGTTCCTTGATGTTCAGCGCGTTTTGCGCCTCAACTTTTTCTTTGTCATCACCTTTGTCTTTGATCTTGCTGTCTACTTTCAACTTTTCATCTTGCGTCTTGGATATCTTGCTCCCGGGTTTCAACGTTTGAGACGGCCATTCCTTGGTTACTATAGCCTCTGGTTTCTTCACGGTTTCAATGTCCTGCTTAGAGCTGCTGACCTCGCTGTTGCCATTGCGGTCATCATCATCAGAATCGTCATCATCAAACACATGATGATGCCTTCCTTCGTCACCTACACTGAGATCACCTCGAAGCATTTTTTCCAGAAGCTGAGTGTCATTCATCCTAAATGATAGTCGTTTCGATGCCATGAGAAGTTGTGAACGCCGTCTAGGGTCTGGCTGGTCCCTATCTTCGTCCTTGTCGTCCTCCTCCATGCGATTGATTTTGGAGTCATGTCTGCTCTGTTTCAAGATTGATACTGGCGCTGCAGTCGATATGGTCGCCTTCTTGATGGTGGTGGGTGGGGTTGTGGTGGCGGAAACTGATGTTGCATCGGGAGTGTCCAGTTGCTAGAAACACAGAAAATGGGAATCCAAAATGTTATCAGACACGTTTGGCATCGAGATGCATGTTTGAATTGAGAGGGAAAGAAAATAGACAGAACCTAGGTTTTGCTTTGAAGCTCCTCCTATCGGTCTATGATGGTGTTCACTAAGATCTTACCTGCTGTAAGTGAGCCACTAGCTCCTCTAAAGATGTAAACTCTTGCTCTAACTGGGACACCAGCTCCTCTTTCAGTCGTAATTCTTGTTTGAGTGTTTCTGTATCCGTGGTGTGGTATTGTAATTGTCGTATTATATCCTCCTTGTCTTGATTCATATCCTCAATGGTATCTTCGAGCTCCACAATCTTGTTTTGAAGTTCGGCAGCATAGGAGCCTTGGGATATATAGGAATGAATGACGGGTCTGCAAATGTGTTGCGCCTCGACTTTTTGTTCATCCGATTCTGGAGGTAAGGTCATCACTACAGCTGATTGATCAATTGAGGCGGCCGTAAAACAACACGTCTCCTCACACAATGCAGATCCATTGATCTACATAAACCACGAGTGTTGCGGGTCAGTCAACCGAACTCTAGACCTCAAAAGACGCAAAGAAAGTTTCTCTCACCTGTCTGTGTAGCAGATTGATCATTTGCACGAGATATTCATACTCAGGACCAACAGATTTTAGCTTGATAACTTCCTCTTCCCGGTGACGATTTAGTTCATTGGTCTTCTCATCAACATCCATTTGCAGTAATTTATTAGCCCGTTGCAGTCGAATATTGGCAAGGGTCAGTTCGCTAATTTTTTCTTGCAGTGGCTGGGTGGTTTGCTTGATTAAATTGTCGGTATCGATCTTTAATAAACGGTTTGTACGCAGTAATTTGACATTTTGCAAAGTCATGGCTTCGATTTGATTCTCTAACTGTCGAATTCGCGTCGTACTATTACCTCTCTGGATTTCTCGCTGTTCAGATTGAACAGGCTTTATATTGGGCTCTATGTCGGTCTGTAAAAGACTTAGTTGGTAATCTAGCCAGGATGACTCATGGGGGAGTTTTTTTTTTGTTGTTTTACCTCAACATCATCGTATGGTATGGAGTAGTTCATAAGGTTGGAATTCACGCTGAATCTTGAACTTTGCGCGTCCAACATGGTGGTGGCCCCTTGTGTTCGCCGCGACATGAGTTCAAAAAGACGATTACAGAATTTACAAGATGAAGCTGGAAAAAGGGAACTATAGCGAAAATCCTCGTTGACTGTTCCTTGAAATGAAGACGTTGCACGAGCTTCAAGCTCGTAACAAAAATTTTGGGAACCTTTCCCCGCTCAGCTAAAACTTGTTTCCAGACGCCTCATGAAATATTGAAATTTCCACTTCAACCCAATGTTGAACATGATACAACAGAAGCGGGCCATACTACTCCAGTCTTACTATAAACACCTGCTCTATCGTTCAAAGGCTGGTCCAGCTATAGCCATTTACCCAACCCAACATAACAAAACCTTCCATTCGTCCTCTTCACACCCCGCAGCTGTGCGCTCAATCCCCGCAAGGGACAATGTGCCAATATTCTCGTCTTCCACTTCCTCCTCAATATTATCATTATCTCAACAAACAGCTCAATACTCTGTGCTTTATGAGCCACTGCAGCCAAGAATCCCTGCTTGCGACAACACTGGCCATTTATCGATTGTAGATTATTTTGACCCCGCTTATGTCCCGCATAAGCCAGCTTATATCTTTAACCATGCAGCCTCTGGCTTTGCCAAGCCGGGCCGCACGGTCTGTATAACACCAGAGGAAAGTGTCCATTACTTCAGTGTGCAAGTGGGGGAAGACTCCTATTTCAAGCGCTACAATGCTCTCGGGGTGGCTGACGGTGTCGGCGGCTGGAGAAACCATTCAGGCAAGCAAATAAGACCTTATTTTTTCAGATGACGCTGCGGTAAAATGTTGCTAACCAGCCCTTTGTGTTTCCAGGGGCCAACCCAGCACTTTACTCGAGGAAACTCATGCACTATGCGTACCTCGAAATGGAACAACTAGATCTTTCGTCCACACCCCCTGCGTCACTTTACAGCCGAAAGATCGATCCGGTGGAAATACTGCAGCGCAGCTATGACAAAAGCTCACAGGATGCCAAGCATGAAGGCATAGTAGGTTCTTCAACTGCTTGTGTAGTGGTCTTAGGCAACGATGAGCTGAAGATTGCCAACCTCGGGGACTGCGGATTGTCCATTATCCGGCATAACAATTTTGTTTTCCGTACGGAAGAACAACAGCATTCGTTCAATTTTCCTTATCAATTAGGAACAGGCTCATTTGATTCACCTCAAGACGCACAGGTGCATATATTTTTTTTCTTTACCAGCATCTCTCAGGGCATGATACATGATATCGTTTTCTAACAAATCATTTCCACAGCAATTCACAGTCAAGGTGGAGAAAGGCGATATCATCATCTTGGCATCGGATGGCTTGTTCGACAATCTATTCGACGATGATATCCTCGACATTGTGTGTGAACAGGTGTCTCCCAAATTGGAAGGCGTTTTGACCACAGGACCAGATTTTCCGGAAATCGATCCACAAGCAATATCGGATGCTCTGGCGCTCCGAGCCAAGCGTGTAAGTGAAGATAATGACAACGGAAGCTCACCATTCCAAACTCGAGCCATGAAAGAAGGCATGTACTACCAGGTAAAAATTCATCCTTGTGGTTTCTTGACTCCAAATAAATACTGTAATCGGACAATATTGACATATTCTGATCAATTTTAGGGAGGTAAAGCGGATGATATAAGCGTGTTGGTTGCTATCATTAAAGATGTCAGCTGAGCCGCCTGCGACAGTAGACCCAAAAAACAGACGTTGAAAAAAGAATTGCCCGGCAGCGCCAATTGGCTTCTTTTACCATGCCCCTTATATGAAAAGAAAACGCCCTCAAATAATGTTGGATAGACGCTATTCACCATCGATAACTTGTGTAGATATTTTGCTTCCATGTGCCTTTTGTACTTTAAAATAAACTCCCGCTTTCAAAATGATGACGTAGGTGTATTTGCCTTCCGAGCTTTTTTATATGATCTGTTTGGTGAAACAATGTCGCTATAATTTCCAAAACACATAGATCTTAGAGCAATGAGTGATTGGGAGAACGATTTTGACGAAGACGAGCCTATCGTTCCTGTTGTCAAGAAGAAGTGGGACGACGAAGACGTTGAAGACGACATCAAAGACTCTTGGGAGGAATCCGATGAGGAAGAGAAGCCCCAGCCCGTTGCTGCTCCCGCCAAAAAGAAGATCCCTCTTGCACAAAAGATTGCCGAGCGTCAGGCAGAGGAAGAGAGAAAGAAGCAGGAGTTGGAAGCTAAGCGTTCCGAGTTGGTAAGCTACACTTTTTTTTTCCACTTGCAGTTCCTGAGCACAGGTTTTTTGGGAAACAAGTTCTAACGCACATTGTTCACTAGGCCAACCGACAACAACCCGAAACTGACGAGGAGGCCTTCGAGCGCAAGGAACGTGAGAAGAGACTTCAGATCGAATCTGATATTCAGAATGCCTCTGACCTCTTCTCCGGCGTTGCTGTTGATGGTAAGTCACATCCACCGTCCTTTAGTATTGACAGAATATCCATCTAATTTTGATTTTATTTTTTTATTGTATAAAAATAGATGGCTCTGAACCTCTCGAGAAGATGAAGCCTGTCACCAAGGAGCAGTTCGAAGCCTACCAAAAGCGATTGGTTGAGTCAATTAGCGCACACCAGGTTCGTAACTCATTCAGCATTTGTGTTCTAAATAGGTCACTATCCGCGACTAACCACATCGATTTGACAGAAATCTGGACAATATAAGGTCTTCTTGGAAAACTTTATTCGTGAATTGTGCTTACCGATCAAGGATCTGGAAGTGCGAAAGATTTCCTCAACTCTTACTGCACTCGCCAATGAGAAGCAACGTCAACAACGAGAAGCTGCCAAACCAAAGAAGAAGGGCAAGGAAAAGCCAACATTGCAGGGTAACCAAAAGACTGCTGGTCGTCCCGATACAGCTGCTTATGATAACTTTGACGATTTCGATGACTTTATGTAATTTCTACACTGCACGCCCCACATTCTTTTCCTAAACAATCATAAAAGTACGCTATAACCATTTCTATCGTTTTAATGTTGATGAGAGCAATTGGGTCCGTGAGTATGGTCATTATGACCTCCAAACATATCGCTCAGTCCTGGCATACCCATGCCCATACCAGCCATGGCAGCAAGAGGGTCATACTTCCCTCCGTTCGCCTTCATATCACGAGCTTGTTTATAAGTCTCTTCCATCATACGTCTCGTTTCAGGGTCACTGTTCTCGAACATTTCCTTCATTTTGGATTGCATATCTTCCGGGAATTGGCTAGTGGGTGCTTGTTTTGGGACTTCACCTGCGGCAAGGTTCAAGTTAGGAAGAGCTTAATTGGGCAAACTCACATTAAATCAATCACATTCACCTTTTTCCTCAGCTCGAACGAGCTCATTGTATACATCACGGGTACTCTTATAGCGTAACTCTGGCCACTGTTTACCTTGCTCCTTCTTGCGCAAAAAGATGATAATTTGCGCTTTCTTAAGCTGTGGGCCAACGAAGTGAGTGATGTCCCCGCATTATCACAACATGATTACCAGCTATCCGTACCTTTACCCGACACTTTTCGGGAACGACTTCTTTGGCAAGTTTTGAAATCTTAAAGTTGTAGTTCGCTCCATTATGATTGTACTAGAATCATTTGTAAATCTCACAAGTGTTTTTACATGAATGTAAATCCTCAATTGACTCACTTACCACATCAAAATTTACACTTTGCGTTTGAACGTCCAGCTTGTATTGATCTTCCGTGAGGGTATCTGCGTCTTTGATATTGATATATAACCTGAAATAAAATGTGTGGGCGTACGCTTAGCAATTGGAAATGTTCCGATATACCGGTCGGCGTCTCGCTCATTTGCCACCATTCCATTGGTTTCCTATAAACGCCCAGCTTACATTACAGACATATCCGATTGGTCCCAGCCATAGCCTGTTGTAATGTATACATTCTGGATTTTAGCCTGTCGAGACATCATCACAATAAGTGGCAGGCATACACCAAGGTTGACAACAAGAAAACCAGCAAATACATTACCTTTTCTCTTCCAATAGGCTGGGGCATAACCTTCCCTTGGGCCGCCATTTCCGCTTCACGCCTCTTTCGAGCTTCCTCGAGCCTTTGTCTCTCTTGTGTCTTTAATTCTTCTTGTTTTTCTGAATCCTCTGCCCGTTCCAATAGTTTTTGTGATTTTGAAATGACGGTATCTAAAAGCGCTTTCACAGAATCTCTCTCGGCGAGATTCTTCAACCGCTCAAGCTCAATAATGTCTGAGCGATGGGCTTCTGAGCCGGTGGTTGCCATGTTGTCAGTGAATTAAAGCGGCTGAGGATCCGATTGAATGATTGCACGGGCGTAAAACTTGGGGGAGAGATTCCAGCTCAGCCGCCATGGTGACTAGCACAAAATTGACAGGCTCGTATCTTTTCATTAGGTGCAAGAGGGCAGCGTCAAGTCGTCAGATTACAATATTTTAGTCTGGTTGACATGGGGTCATACTGCAATACTGCTGCACAGTTTTTTCATTCATTTGGATGGGTATTGCTTTCTGTGGGACTACTACCAACCTTGACTTCATCGTTTCGTAAAAGGAGAAAACGCTCACGGCATGAAATGACACACATTCTCACCGCTACTCCCAAATTTAAACAAGCCTCTCACATGGATGGAAAATAATGACATGGTGTAGTGGACCATATGGGAAGTGAACGATAACAAAAGGAATGAACGCTGATTAATGACCTTCCTTTGCATCATTCCTGCCACCCCTTCATAACCAGTGTTTTACCTAGCTGGTTATTATTGAGGGCAGACGTGTTTAGAAACGTATACATCAACCAACAAAACTCATGGTTGGTGTTGCTAGCTGGCTGCAAAATGATGTTATATGATGCAAACTCTGGTATTAATGGCGTGAAACTCATCGTTAAAATTTTGCGATGATTTTTAATAAAAGATGCGATGCAGGGTGACAAATGGGGAGTCAATTCCAACGTCATTGGTTGGATAGGAAAATGCCTTCGGGGGGAGCCTTTCAGATTGAAACATGCCTGCGGCTTACAAACAGGAGATGGGGTGGCTGTCTCGTGACCATGACTCATTTCTTATAAATATGTAGGCTTCCAACCCGATGGAGTCCATTCTATTACTTCTTTCCAACATGCTCATATCATAGTCAACTAAATCTCTACAACCTACCTCTCTCTGTTGGATAAACTACTATTATAACTTCCAAATTTCACAGCATGATCGAACGTGATAGACTTCATCTCAGCGCTTCCCGATAGCAATTAGCAAATTTTACCTACCCAACCATGACACAAACAAATAACATGAGTAGCCAAGCACCCTACATTAATGTGGCCGAGACAGCTCGGGTCAAACTCGCGGAACATTATGAGTATTCCAGAACGGATAACTCGATTCGGAGATTCGTCTTATTGTCCAATTTGCTGAGGCAGCCACCGCAGCCTGTGCAAACAAGTGGCACAGTCGATCTCTCAGCCCCATTCCAGAAAAATGATGATCAACTGGCATGGTTTGATGCCTGCCTGGATGACCTTATTTCGGACGATGAACCCACTGCAACACTTTACAATCCCGTCCCCATACCTTCGCATCCCACCGCACGACAACAACAATGGGACGAGCAACAAATAGAGGATTTGAACGAAGATGATGAGGATGTACCCACTCTCTGTTCATCAGCCTCGAGCGACGATAGTATATGGTCCAATGATTCGGAGGATGAATTATGAACCAATCCATGAGCCATCTAACAGGATATATCGTGCAATCTTATCTTCGTTAAACCGAAGGATATATAGATGAAATTATTCAGCTAAAGTAATTTTTTCTTTCCCTCCCATTGTATATAAAATAAAACGCTCGGATACAAAGTGAGATTCTGGAGGTTCAGTGCCTGAAATATGCACACCAAGTACCTTGAGTGGTTTTGTACGACATTTTATGCCACAGTGGTGCATTTGAGAAAGTGTGGTTGCCGTGCTTAGGTTAGCATTTCACAGGAATCAAAAAGTATGCATCATGTCTGGCGTGGGTGTCTGGGAGCCCTCACCCATATTTAGTTGCAGTATTGCACGGGATACATTGTATTTTCTATCATGTTTGCAACATGGACAGTACGTTGACCATCGATGAGCGTAAGCGGATCTTTTTTATGACTTGTGGGACGTTTGGATTCTGGGGAATTGCCGGTGAAGCGAACCAAACCTTGGAAAAAAAAAAAAAAAGGAGGAACTAGCCCATATTGTGCGCTCGCTCTGCTGTACCAGCTGGCTGATTTTTCTATTATTAAAGATAATTAGATGGAGTATTACCGTGCAGCGATAACATATCTTTGTGGCCCTCTCTTGATGATGTGTTGGAAATAGAGATGAATTATAGCTATCTTTATGTAAACCGACCGACCTTTTTTTCCAACCTTTTACTTAACAAACAAGGCCTGTGACAGGTTCGTTGCCGATCACGGCCGCTGATTGGTGTGATGGCGTTTTGCCTCATTGTGAAATAAAAAAAACCACTCGGCATGTGAACCATGACTGCCATTTTCCCAATTCGCCACCGAAAAACCAGAGTCTTTTTTTGGGTTGCCGCCTGCGTTGCCACTTATTGTGATCGAGAGTCATCCTCCATGGAAAGCGACCGTGACTCCACATCCTCAGCTATGACAAGTCTTCAGGGAGAAGCATCCAATGAAGATGCAGGTAGTAGCCAGCCACCTTCAAAAAGAACTCGAGCTACTTCGACAGCCGAACCCACCGAGGAAATCTCATCTGCGCCAGCAACATCCTCGAAACGTATAAGAATGACAATGGCATGTGAACGATGCAGGTAATACAAATTGTTTACTATATCATATTTCAACAGTAATCCTAGTATCATCACAACTGATTTTGTTTGCCTACTGGTTGACACCCGTCCCACAGGACCAAAAAAGGTACACACCGATTTCATTTCAGCCAAATCCTCAAGTCCCCGCCCCGCTGACTAATCTTTATATCATTCCAATAGTAAAATGCGATTTCGCTCATCCAGTGTGTACTAGGTGCAAAGCAGCAGGAGGTAAGAGGGTGTTGTTAGCTGTGTAGTTTTGGTGCCTGGTCGGATGCTGGAATGCTGAGACTTACTTTTTAAACTTTTCTGGGGTTCTGTATTACTTTAGTGCAATGCTGCTACGGAGGCAAAGAAACTCAGATTGACCTTTTCAATCTGATTCGGTTGAATGATACGGTGGAGTCGTTGCAAGAGCGGGTACGATCCATTGAGTCGAATCTTACAGATATACGGTCCAATACTCAAATTGTAGTTGATGAGGTCAGGATCAAACATGAAAATCTCGATCATGCTGAACGAGAACAACAACGCACCGTTGAGCATCCAGCGAATATGCTACCTGAAAGCTCGAAAATCGTCAAAAGTAGGCCAGTTGTTTCAGATCGCCCATCGTTGGCCGACCAGATGGCCATGCGACTGCCCGCACCAAAATCAAATTGGAAACTTTCTTTAACACATTCTGGGTTACGGATTGACACCGACATATTATCCATGAGCGATCTTTATGACATTCTCTTTACCGGCATGCGCAGTCGAGGCTCTATGGATGAAATTGATCATGAAGTTGCGTCGCCCGGATCATCATCAGAAAGTTCCAAAACATCCCTAGAGCATACAGTGGTCGCTAAGTCACATCCGCTCTGGAAGAGCAAGACCAAAACATTCCCTCTCTATAGTATGTGGGAACCAGCAACTCATAGCGAGACCAAAATGCTTGATTCAAATGAGTCCTTCACGCCTGCTTTACTAGAGCAATTAATCGACATTCACCATGAATGCTTTCTATGCTTTCCTATGGTCGACATTCTCGAATTTAAAGAGTTATTCAGCAGTAATCGAGCTGACCCTCTTTTGGTCAACGCTATTCTCGCCTGGTCAGCAAGACACGCCGCCATATACCATGGGCTTTTTCCCGGAAAGGACCCCAACTCGGTCGGTGAAGAATTTTTTGAAATATCCAAAAATATTTTGAAGGAACGATTTTCAAAAGCCACCGAAGTCAACATGCAGGGATTGCTGATCATGTATGTCTATTGTATTGGCAAAGGTGGACCTAAAAAGGCAGAGTATGAGTCAGAAGCGTACTTGTATCTAGGCATGGCCATACGCATGTGCTTAGACATGCGAATGCACATGGAACATCCTGGTCAAAACCGTGTGCACGCGGAAAAGCGAAGACGTCTCTTTTGGCTGTGTTTCTTTTTGGAAACCTTATGCTCAGCTCACTCAGATAAGCCATTCTCCTTTCCGGAAGATCAAACGCATGTTGTCGAAGCCATAGACACATTGCCAAGCGAAACGGATGAATGCTACTTTCGGGTTCAATTCACCAAACACCGATTCAAAATCACACAAATTTATCGAGAAATCGCCATTGCTTTAGAAAAGAAAGACCCTTATTTTTCCAGAGTGACACAACTCGACAAGAAACTCACTGAATGGTTTCATCAATTACCGGATTTCTTTCGATATCAAAAGGGGGATCTGTCAAAAAGGCAATGGAAAAGCACATCGTTCCGAGAACAAGGGTGCATCAAGTTGAATATCGAGATGAACTTTCAACTCTGTCAATTGTATAGTGCATTTATGGAACCTCCAGGAGAGACCAATTCGGCCGTAGGACTGATTGCTGAGCAAAACTGTGTACGCGCTGCCGATACGATTGTCGAACTGTTGGAATGCTTTAGTATGCTGGAACAACGATGGTGCCACTTTACGCTGGAGAATCTGATGATGGTCACATCGATATACTCGATGCTTTTACTTAAAAACGAACAGGACACTGTTCAATCGGCCAAGCATCATTTACGTAAAATCGTTACCATACTCATGAACGCACCGGTCAGACAGCAAAAGCAAGTAGTGAATTTGATCCAACAAATACAACAATTGCTGCTGCAAAATGGTGATCATAACACCACCTCCACCCCTCCTCAATCCGACATGGCTACCACCGCGACATCCAGAGCTTCTCATGATTCAACGCCCCCTCCCAGAGCACCATCCACCACCGTCATTAATTATCCCGACAATCACGAAGCTGTCGTCAACTATAATGTATTACCACTCTCCAACCCTAATCATACGTATTCACCACCACAAATAGCATCCACAGCAACTCCACTGGCCATTCACTCGGAGTCCATGCCACCACCGTTTGAGATGCCTACTCATTTGACGGCTGGCGACTTGTTTCAATTTACAGATTTTGTGTATACCCCGACGTTAATGGATTACGACCCCATGGAAGAATATCGTCAACAGGATCAGTCCAGAAACATGCGTGTGCCACAACTACGGAGACCTTCGTACCAAGAATTTGTAGATAACAGAATGGGTAGTTACAATGGAGGCACTCCAGATCAATATATGGGCCCTTCCTTTGTATACTATTCCGATAAATAAAAATGTATTTTGGGGTGAGCTGAGTCTCTCCCCCGAAACCCCGCGCTTTCATCTTCTCTTAGGTCCCAGCTAACTGGTTTACATTTCGTTGAACAAACAACGATTTAAAAATAAAAATGAAGAGAAAAACAGAAGGTCCATGCGCTAATCCCAATCGACATTAACGCCATGCTATATTTAATGGTGCTGCTGGACATCAATTGTTTGGGGGGAAGGGTAAGAAAAAAAAGCTAGTGTACAAAGATAATGTGTGGATTAGATCGTATAAACAAAAAGACGTAAGTGTCGGCGGGGGGATCATCTTTTTTAATCCTGTGCAACAAAGCAATGGAGTTGTTAATGGTACCCTAAGTCGAGTCCTGGTCCATTTCCGTGTGAACATAGACTTGCCACGGGCGTTTAACCGAAAAATTTAAGCACTGGACTAGTTAAAGTATCGTCATACCCCCAAAATTATGCAGATTAAGCGCTCGATTTTCGAACCAAAGGCGGCTTTTGAACGTCATATCCTTGGCTGTATCGAGAGCGAGCTCCTTGCATGGACGGCCTTAGTGCTTGTATCGAGTCATCTGAAGCGAACATAGGAGACAACTCGCCTGCATATGGAAGTGGCACTTGCGAATATCGTTTTATGAGTTGTGGATTTCGCATGGAGATGGATCGTTGTGGTGGTGAAGGTGAAGGCGTAGGTGATTCCGCTATTAGGTCAACAGGCAGGTTGCTAGTCCGCACTGATAAGGACCTCTGAAGTCGCTCAAGGCCATCGTCCGTAAGCAGATACGAGTTCCTATTTTCGTTCCTACCTTCCCTAATAAGCATAGACGATGAAGTTGCAGTCGGGTCCGTCATGTGCTGTGGATCGTCCAACGACATTCCCAAAGCGTTAGCTACTTCCTCACTTGATATGCTAGCCACGCATAGTAATGGCAAAAGTCCCCGCTGGCATGTCGTAATATTGTCGGCTAAGAGCAGAAAACAGGTTTATGTTAATATGTCGCGTTACTTAAACCCCCCCCCATGTCAGTATGTCGCCATCTTCGGACTTACCAAGAGCCCATCCGTCGTCAAACGTGTAGATCAGACGTGCAATATCACCTTTGGCGAGTAGGACTTCGTCTTCGCTTCGTGGATAATAAGCATGAATCACCTGGCAGTACCCATCTAGAAGAGACTGGGCTGCAAGGAACCCTTCTGTCTCGGGAGAATCGACTACCGGCGACAATTCCACCAATCTATCTGTTTCCATTTTTTGCCGATACGACATTGGCTTGGATCGGTCGTAAATGTCCCCAGTGTTGGTGGATTTGTAGTAAGGTTTGAATAGGCCCTGCTGAGGGGCTCGCCGATACTTTCGACGGCAGCACCACCAAAGAGCACCCAATATCACAATAAACGCTAGGCAGCCGATTACAATTCCGGCAGTCGACCCTGGCGACAGTGACGAACTTGAAATAGAGAAAACTTTGCTACAATCAACGGCCGTACAGCATGATTTGGATGAGTTGTTGGAAATATTTTGGCAGTAATTACACAGCGTTTCGGTGTCGTTCTGAAAACCTAAAAATTGAAAGCTTTTTTTTTTAGCTCCTCCTCATGGATCACAGCTGGTACCTGAAATACATTGTGGTATTGGCCATCACCAAGCAAATTTTTTCCTCATATTACTTACCACAATTCAACGTCTCATTCTGCGACGCATCCACGCAGCCATTAGATGGCGTGCCGGTTAGTGCAGAGGTATTGGAACACATTTGCAGGACGGCGTTGACACCATTTGTTGAAAAGTTGGAAGTTTTTTTACATATCCTGGTATCGTTTACGATGGCGGCCACAGACGTAGCGTAGTCCTGACAGGAAGTTGTACATAGTGGGTTTGGTAATATATTGTATTGAAAGTTACAAGGTAATGAGACGGCAGGATCTAGTATAAGCTGAGCACATGCCACTGATGTCGAGTACTGGGCGTATGGAGTGGAGTTTGTATTGACGGGCGTACATCCAAGCTGGTCCATCCAGAATGATTGTGCGTAGGATGTGGAATTGAGGTGAGCAAG
Source organism: Umbelopsis ramanniana AG (assembly GCF_025399195.1). Classification (NCBI taxonomy): domain Eukaryota; kingdom Fungi; phylum Mucoromycota; class Umbelopsidomycetes; order Umbelopsidales; family Umbelopsidaceae; genus Umbelopsis; species Umbelopsis ramanniana. The sequence continues at coordinate 164,081 of NW_026252136.1, forward strand.
GATAGCATTGTCAAAACCGCTAATATCATTCACGCCGCTCAGCCATGCTGGCTGTGGTAACGTTGAACTTGAGCCGAGATTAATATAGTAATTCTGGAAAGCGGGGCATGCTTTTGAATTGGTCAGCTTAAGACAGTTTTGAGCTTTAGTATTATATGGGAGTAGCAATAATATGGGTATCAGAATGTACAATGACATGTCAATGGAGTATTGAAGAAAAGAAAAAGTGGGAAACCTTCATCCAGTGTGGAACCAAGCCACACTTGGCAAAGGCACTGGTGCTTAAAATGAGGCCTAGTCGTACAAATGGGAAGGGTATTTTTAGATTCTAGCGAAGCAGATATGGATCCACCAGAAGGTCTGATGAAAACAGAATTTGGAGGGAAGAGAATTGTTTCAGTAAACGGATCAATTAGAAGGTGAAGATAAACCCCTTGAACGTTACCTTTAAACTGCTCTATACAATCAAACAACCAATTCTCTATGACAGTTGGAGTCTTCTGATCCGCTTCAGTGCCAACAATAAGAGCCGCGGACTCCACATGCTCGCAGACCTGAATTAAAAATAATAAATAGTATACTTAGTAAATTTACCTTTAATTAGTTTCCTTATCCTTTCTCGTGGCCTTACCGATGCACCGCATTCTTCCACCAATTTTTTAATCAATTTGCTGTCAAACAAGGTCTTGCCAACGTAGATTTGCCTGGAACCCAATAGCTTTGCACCAGGCAACACACCTGGGTTCTCTTGCGCTAAGAGCCGGGTCATTTTACATTTGGGAAACCATTCAACAATCTCATACTGCTGTTCAGGCAAATAGGTCTCGTCCTCCGCTGAAGTCTTGAGCCAATCTGCTGTAACAAGCCAAAGACCACGCAATATACCGAAAACAACGGAAATAGTTCGACGTTTGCAACCGACTATACAAGAATAGGCATGGGTAGAGCTGAGTTATTTCATGCTACGTAACTTAGCCTGTCATGATAAAGGTGAACTTACCTATGATATGAGTAGTGGAACCATCTACTCTATAAAAGTAAACCTTCGTTAGCTGGCTAGCGCTCGTTTAATATGAACGATACCGCAGTACATACTCATCTCCAATGGTGTAAATGCCTAATTTTTCCACTGCGTCAATACATGCTCTTCGAGTCTGCTTATCCATGCTGGTTAAAACAATCGTTTTGCGATCAATCTTTGGTTGCTTGGCGATGGGTATGATTATATCCCTTTCCACAAACGGCGTTCGTTCTAGTCCTTGTAGGCTCAGCCTTGGACCAATCGACGATCTTCGTTTCCGCTTTAACGATGAAGTGACTGGAGGTTTGGATACTGTATTGTCTTGTGGGCTTCCAAAATAAAAGTTAGATTTGATATTGGGTTTGATGGAGGGTACCGTCATCACAGACGAGGCACTCTGAGATCTTATGGGCTTTCGGTTGGATGAAAGGCGTGATCTAACAGCAAAGCAAAGGCCCGAAGATGAGGCCTCTAATTGAGTGTGAAGGGTGGATCGTGGTACAGGTATACGGGAAGTAAACATGTTGGGTGGCGTTGATGGTTGACCAGTGTCTTGCTTTAGTGATGGAGGATCTTCATGCGATGATGCCTGGCTCGGTATCAACGTTTTCATATCGGGGCGACTTGATTCATCTGTTTCAGCTTCCCCTTGTTCAGTATGAAGCCCCTGCATAGGCGTTGTTACATCTTTGTTAACACTAGCCATGCCCTCTTGTTGCAGATCCTTCGTGAATTTCAGGGCCGACTGTCGTATGCCGCCAATCGATTGGCGCCTTGATAATTTTAAACTAGATGGTCGCTCGATGCTGTCATCCAGTGACAGACGAGCCATGTCTTTAGCGTTCACACTATCAGGTTGAGTTTCTATATCATCATTGTTATCGTCTATAGGATGGCAAATTGGTTTTTAGTTTGGAAATGATGCAGTGGCCAATAGAGGTATACCCATCCTACTCACTGTCCATCCATGACGAAGAGAATCGCCTCGGATCCAGAACAAGCTCCTTAACACGGCCCGGCTCCATTGATATTCTCCTTCTCCTTGCACTCACAGATAAATTAGCAGGGCGTACTATAGAAAATTGCTTCTCATCCAATTTGCAGCCTAGTGTTTGTGACCTGTGAAAGGGGATAGAGTGAGCGACATTCTATGCTACCCATGTATAGATATACTGTGCATTGATTCAGCTGGACGATCCTAACCTTGTGATCCACAAAAGATTGACAACAGGGATTGATTTGGCATAGGCTCTTTGCATTGTCGATACTGAGCCATTCTTAAACACGAGGTGGGTGATGTTTTCTGCAAGACCGAGAGCATAAGATCAGCGTTGAGTCAAATTAAAAAATGAAAAAATTAATATAGAAAAATCAAGCGGCTTACCTGTAAAGGTTTTTCGTACCTGTGGCAATGGGACATGTTTTTTAAGTATCTGACTTTGGGTGGCCAAAGCAACAGACAACATCTTACCTTAGCACCCATTGCAATCAACGCGTCCTCAAAGTCTTGCGAAACATCATCGCCGTCATCTGTCCTGAACAACGAGAAAAAAAAAAAGATCAGTGAACATGCACAGACGGAAATGCAGAGATGCCGTCAACAAACCTTATGTCTAAATACGCGACGACACCCAGCATGATGTCGGATGTTTCGACGCGTTCATGTAGATGGTCTGTAATTTCGTGAGGATACTTGGGAATAGACACAGCACTGTGTGTGTTGGTAGGTTGATGCGCATGGCGAAATCTGGGCAGTCTAGGAAACGTTGCTGCCTTCGGCTTTGCCATGTTTAAATGGGCCGGCAACAGGGCATCGAAAGGCGGGGGCAGTTTGAATTTTTGCTTTCCAGCAGTGGGGGGGACAGAGGATAAGCCAGTCACGTGCTGAATTCATCGTAATCGCAGTTTGGAACCGATGGGTCGGTGGGGGAGTCCCATTTGGTAATCTTTGGCGTCTCAGATGCGCAATGACGCTCATCATGGCCAATTGCCGATAAACAAAGCTCCCCCCATTTCACAATACCATCTGACTTTCAAATGTCATAGGGCGAGACCCGTTACGTAGTGGTATGCTCTTCTATATATGGACTATGACGCCGAATTAATGGGTTCCACAATCGAAATAAGGGCTAACTTTCGATTCATAGTCACAAATTGATAATTTTCCTGCCTTTCCCCCAAAATTCTGAACAAAGGCACTTTTATAAAAAGAAAATCGACATTATTTTTTCTTGCATTTTTCTTTTCTACTTCTCCCCCCTTTGACTGATTTTTTTTTTCCACCAAATGTCAGCTCTTGCCGTTCACAATAGCTTTGAAGGTAAATACTCTTATATTTCAGTTGCTATGCCTTCCCATGCTAACTTGTTTTGCATCAGAAGCTGGTCTATCAACACCTACGAGATTTCTAATGGAATACTATGATAATCCTCTGACGCCTTCCATGGGCGGTGCCTTCTCCATGGCTGAAGCCAATCCCTTTGAATATAGTTTCCAACCTAAACAACCCGCACCGATCATGGTGCCAACCTCTATGGTAGATATTTCTTCCCAAATGCCACCCACTCCCGTATCCAGTGCACACTCCTCACCCAGACAAAGCGTGCATGAAGAAGGCTCTGATCACTTAAGCGAGGGTAGTGTGCGTACAACCAGCCCGAAAGTTCGCACCCGATCTCGTACTACTTCAAACAAACAGCCACATCAAGAATTCTCATCAAAGCGCAAGTGGGAACAAGATGATGATGAAGATGGTGAAGAAAGACGACGAAAGTTTCTTGAGCGTAACCGTCAAGCTGGTAAGTTACCTTTCCTTGGCATAACACTTGTTTCTCATGCAGAAAAAAAATTTGGTGTCTGTTTGGAATAAACACACCCGACTTTTCAGGCATGAAAATTCTTATTCATTACTTAACTAATTTACCAATATTTCTTTTTTTTTAACTAGCTTCAAAGTGCCGACAAAAGAAGAAGGCGTGGATGCAAGATCTGGAGCAACGTTCGGAGGAAATTACCAGCCGTAACAAAGCTTTGCATGAAACTGTCTCTATGCTGAAAGAAGAAGTGTTATTTCTCAAGAACCAATTGTTGGCTCATCGAGGATGTGATTGTACGGTCGTCAAGAACTACATTCAAACCAGCGGCACCTTCAGTAGCTTTTTGGGTAACCCTGCCGGACAGTAAGCAAACCCTACCTTCAACCCCAACTTCCCTACTCATTGTCAACTCCAACTTTCCTACTCAAAGACATATTAGTAAAAAGCCCTTTTTTGTACATACTTTCACTTATTCCACTGTTCTGTGCTTAACCACTCCCCCCCCCCTAAATGAACCTCTGTCAGAATATACATATTGCCACTTGAACATAAAAAGGAAATCACAAACTTTTATCCGGTCTACTTCTGAAAAGTAACCAAGTTGACTACTATTACCAAATACATTGGATTCTCATACTAAAAGGGTGGCCGGAACCCAAAAGTTTCAGCTAACCTTTGACCATTCCTAGACCGCCTGAGTACTTGGCAAACAGGTTTAGGATCATTTATTAATATTTGCTATGATCAACGAGTTTATAGCTGGATGAATAAGCTTGCGCTCATCAACTAACCATTTCCCCATCCGATTTAACTTTTTTTAAAAAAATTGCTTATTTGTTAATTTCGCACTTTTGGTTATGGCTTACCAACACACGGGAACCTCATTTTTTAGAAACACCGAATGACGTTGTATGATGCTAAAGTGTCTCAGAACAGAAATCTGCTTCCACTGTTTTCCACCCGCTGTCGATTAGAAATTCAGTTCTGCATGGTTGAGGTATTTAATTTTTTGAAGGCATCAATCATTTGTATTCCCATCGCTATCAACACATTTGTTAGAACCTATATCCATGAGCGCCGCCGCCAATCGGAACTGGCTATGACACAAATGGATGGGCACGATGTACACAGAACCTGCTAATCGGGACACCCTCCCTAAACCGCACAGCAATCAAGTTGTCCACGAGCGTCACATTACCATATTTTGCCTCTACGTTTTTAAGTTTCAGAATGATAGATCATCGTGTACAATCCGCTCTTCCCATCATGCATTCACAGAGTGAGCTTTTTATGGTAGAGCTAGGCGTGCGAGTTTTACCGTGGAGATAGTGCATTCACTTTTGGTGTCTGTGTACCACTTTGTGTGTTCGTACCCATTTTTGGCCTTCCCCATCAGCGCAAACTCGCCTTATCTTTATCATGCGGTCCGTTCGCCTTTCATAAAGACAGGAGCACAAGGTTAGACATGTTACTGCCTAACTAAAAACGTACAATGAAAGGCAACACCCCTTTCAACACACCTGGAAAGACATCTCCTCCACCACATCGGTGATATGCGGAATTACCTCGCATTCAAAATGATGAAGACTTTTTGGCTGCGAAACATGAATGGTATTTTTGGATCAAACATTTTCACTCTTGGTGGTCGACGAGCAATCATCACGCCAGTTATCAGCCTGGGTTTCAGGTGGTTGTTAGAGTATCTTTACATCAGACTGATCAGTCCTAGATAACATGCAGTAGAATTGAATAGAAGATGTACTCAATTGTCAGACCACGCTTGAAATACTCGGTCAATCCGATTGAACAGCCCGCCTGAATCGATTTCATTCCATCCAGGGTGTTACCACAATATTAGCTCCCATGCTGTTTCAAGGGACTGGACCTGGTTTTTCTATTGTCTCTGTTAATGCATTCAACAGCGGGAAATAGGAAGTGAGCGTACTTTGAAATGTGTAAACTAGACATTCCATTTTACTGGGCGGTTGCTAGGATATCTCCTCGGGGGGGGGGGCTCTAGATGGGTCTTAGAGCATTTGTTTGGCTTTTTTTTATTTGTTAGCAAACCTATTTTAAGTTTTCGATCCACCACTCTCGGCAGAATTGTGGAGATGCAATTCTCCGTAAAAGCGTCTTAATCGCACATTCCGAGACAAAACTTGGGTCCCAAAATCCCATGCTTATTTCCAAAAGTTCTTTGTAATACGTGTAACAACTTGGACTAATTTGCTTCTTTTTTTGATAATGAAAGCTGTTTTTAACAACGAATCACCGTGTAAGGTAATCAATATATAATGGAACCTGCCGCCTGTCATCTTGTATCATTATTGATACGAAATCAATCCATCTGCGTCTTGCATTTCAGCAGAATTGAACCAATGTTGACAGCATAAGAAAGGGGAAGAGCAGCGTTCAGAATATGCTCAGGTGAAAGCGTTTGACTCCATGTCCGTAGCTGACCCCTCAGCGCTGCGATGCTCCTTTCAGCCTGCAAGTGTGACTGGCAAATATTTTGGGTAGAGGAAAAAAAAATAATCCAACCTGGTTAATCCATTTCATTTATACAAACATCATGTCTCACGAAACTGTCTGGTTCTCGCGCCCTCGCAGCTATGGAAAGGGCTCTCGTCAGTGGTTAGTACATTTGAACGCGATATAGTCTTGATTGCCACGAAGAACGACTATTCGTCAGTTGACGGCAGAATCCTCTGTCTCCCCTGGAAATGCGCATTGAAATTTTTTTTTCTGACTCGATCGACATCGAATATTGAGTCTATGGCGATTTTTTAAATGGTCATTGAGACAAAGCAAACGTATTCTGCAAGTGGATTTACGTCCTGACATTCAGCTCACTGCTGCTCGACGACTGTTCTTGTACCTCACGCCTTCTGCTCAATGATCTGATCCTGTTGCATCAACTCACGTAAGCTAACATTACCTTGCTTCTAACAGCCGAGTCTGCGCCCATCAAGCCGGCTTGATCCGCAAGTATAACCTCAACATCTGCCGTCAGTGCTTCCGTGAGTACGCCAACGACATTGGCTTCCACAAGGTATGTATAGTCTGTATGCTGATTGTCGGTTATCGAGCCAGGTACTAATGCTAGCCTCAACCTCAGCTCCGTTAAAATGTAACGAATGACTAGCACAAGAGGTGTCAATCTACTTGCTGACTGGAGAGATTTCCTGGGTCAGTAAAAACTAAGAACGACCAGTGGATATGAAATAATAAAAAATCAAAAAAAAGTCTTGTTAAAAGAAATACTGCGTATGTACCTAATTATTACGCCTTGGCTGTTTTGGAAGTACTGGTACTCGTCTCTTTCATATTTAAGAAGTCGTAAACCTTGAACATCAGACGAATGTAACAGTAGGACAATGAGAGCTGCAATTGCCACGAGGGCCGGAAACCCCCAAAGATGATGTCAATGTTGGCTTTGTCGAACAATGGTTGCAAGTTAAACTTGAAGAAGTATGTTCATTGTGAGCTATGTTTAAAGTTGACTTTGAGATTAAAGTCTGCACCATGATCTTCCATACGATACTTACATTCTATACTTTCTCTCTGTAGAATATGTATCAAGCGCCATTGCTCATCCTTTAAACCATGTAAAACCAGACATTTTCATCAAATTGATCATTTCATTGTGGCTGAACATTTACATTGTCTATGTCAAAAACATTGGAAAAGTCCTGGCAAGGGTGTCACGTAAAGCACATACGGCTGGCGCAAAATTTGACCTTGCTATTACTGCTTATTCAAGTCACTATACATCTAGTCTACGATTTCACCCCCCTATACTTCGGGCTCTATCTGCTGACTTTGCCACAAGAACTACGGAGCGGCATCTTTCTTTCATGGTGGCTTGATCATCCATCAGCAATGTCACCAGCTTGTTAAAATCCAAACCTTCTTGTTCATTGCAAATAACCATATGTGTGGAGCTTTCTGCGCATGAACTGTTTAAAGATACTTGCCATCAAAGCCCTTGCTCTCAGCTTGCATGAACTTGCGGGCGCAGTTGAACAAAAGACAAGTCTACACAACCAACAAGTATTCCACTTGAGTCAATAGCAATGAACTTCAAGTTATCGCAAAAGTAATGATTCGTAAAACCTTCCATCAAGCTTTTCGGGTGAGCCAATAGACCTATCTAGAATACCTGCCGTCCCGATTTGTGATCACGTTTCCGTGACGGCCATTAGCGCTCCACAAAACCCACAAGGCACCGCCGCTATATGAGAAACGTCGTTTGCATGACTTCGAGATCTTCGAACGCAAACGGTGAGTAACTGTCATAAGGATAGCAATTCACACCTGTGTGTTACTCATACGTTTGTTCACATAGCATCATCCAAGAAGCGGAAATCCTCGAATACCCTCGCCAGCCAACAAACTCTTGACGCATTTTATAACACACCTCGTGGCGAGGCTCTTTCAAACACACCAACTGCAAAATCTGACTCACCTCTCAACAAGAGAACAAAGCAATCCACCACATTCGACTTGGAAAATATGTCTCAGCGCAGCGACTCTGACCATTCTCCCGCAAATGTCAAGCTAGGGTTTGTAACCCCGGTCACTACGCCTTCGAACGGGAATACCTCCAACTCCAAACTGCTATCGGGGAACTTGCGAACGAAGGCTGCCCCTAAAAAACTTATCATTAGGAACTTCAAAGGTATGAAAATAGTCCTCTCTGCGTACACACCACTCGCGATTCTGAACAGCCGTGACTGATAATGCTTTGTACAGTCAAACCCCAATTACCACCAAACTATGAAGACGAGACCTGGGATAGGCTTAAGCGAGCGGTTCATGCCATTCAAAATCATGAGAAAGTGCCCGAGAGCTTGGAGACCCTCTACAAGGTGAGTCATGGCAGTAACTTGACAGAGAAACGCCAGGTTGAGGCGGTTCATTAATATTGAAAATGCCGAAAAATTTACCCATCATTTAGTCGTGCGAAAACCTTTGTCACCATAAAATGGCCGACAGATTATACACTCGGCTGCGCGAAGAATGCGAAAAACATGTTCAGGTTGAACTTCAAAAGCTTAGCAGGTAAGTTCTGGTGCCAGGCATGCTTATCAGTCGTTTTCTTCAACCGCTCTGACCCACTTCTAGTAACTCCAAAACAGGCGTCTTTTTCTTGGAAACTGTCAGCCAGACTTGGGCAGATTACTGTAATCAAATGGCAAGTGGATTTTTAGAAAAAGTATAACCGGTGCATGCAATGGAAAGCTAACAGCCATTTTCTCTTGTTTATCAGATTATGATACGGAGTATCTTTTTGTACTTGGATAGGACTTATGTTTTGCAGTCTAGCGGTATTTTTTCTCTATGGTACGTCTTGCATTTCTGGTTATTTATACCTCAATGATTTTGTTATGTGGTGACAATCATGGAAGTATTAACTCGTTGATCATAGGGATATGGGCCTAGAGCTATTTCGAAGCCAATTATTGCAGGAAACGTCACTACGAGACAAAATCGTTGAAGGTTCTATAGATGTGATTACGACCGAGAGGTAAGCATACGTCATTGCTTCGTCTGTTCTATCAATTGCTCACCTCCACGATCCACCAGATCTGGCGATACAATCAACTCCTCCTTACTACAATCGTTAATTCGCATATTCATCGACCTGTCACTATATCATGAGGTGTTTGAAGAGCCGTTTCTGCGGAGGACGCAATTGTTTTACCGGTCAGAAGGAGAAAAACTCGTTCACAGTTTGGATATGGCTGAATACCTGCAACACGTTGATCAAAGGCTGAAAGAAGAAGGGGTTGAGCGAATCAATGCGTACATCGATCCAAGTAGCAAACCAAAACTTATCAAATTGGTTGAGGCCGAATTGCTGGAGCGGCATGTCGATACTATCTTGGAGAAAGGTTCGGTTCTATTGATGACCTTGTTATACGCTTATTTGCGAGCTAGGAGATGGTTCTGTAAGCTCATCAACTTAATCTATAGGATTCCAGCCTTTGCTTGAAGACAACAGAAAAGACATTCTGGCGCTCATGTACCGCCTCTTGTCTCGAGTGCATGCTTTGGATAAACTTCGAACATACTTCTTTGATAGTTTAAAGGTGTGTTACCCTTTTTAATAGCATTTGAAGGTGACACGACGGGAATACTAACGAACACTTAAATCCCTTTGTGTAGAAAACGGGTGGTGCCATCGTGACCGATGAATCCAGAGACTCAACCATGGTTCAGTCCCTGCTGGCCTATAAGCAAAAGATAGACTCTATCCTTGCCGATACCTTTGATCACAATTCTCAGTTTGCCAATAGCATGAGAGAAGCTTTTGAAAGCTTTATCAATTCTCGGCAGAACAAGCCAGCTGAACTTATTGCGAAATTCGTCGACAGTAGACTACGAAGTGGCAACAAGGTAAATAACTCCATCCAACCCATGTTCCTGTTGGTGCATGACCGAGATGTTCATTGCTCTGTTGTTTCATAGACGGCTACAGACGAGGAATTAGAAAGTTTGCTGGATAGGGTTCTCATCCTCTTCCGATTTATTCATGGTAAGTGAAGTTTCGTCACACATAGAAAGCTGTCGCAAAATGATTGCTCAAGCTTCTGTTCATCTCATCTAGGTAAAGATGTTTTTGAAGCGTTTTATAAGCGAGATCTGGCAAAGAGACTCCTGCTAGGAAAAAGTGCGTCAATTGATGCCGAGAAAAGTATGCTGTCAAAAATGAAAACAGGTAATGATGCACCACCATTTCAAATACGGTTTTCAATTTGCCATCCGTTGACTGATTTCGGTTACAGAATGCGGCCCTGGTTTCACTAGCAAGTTGGAAGGCATGTTCAAGGATATTGATATATCTCGAGACCTTATGTCCAATTTCAAGGTGCGTTTACTTGCTTTGCTTACTTCAGTAGGATAAAATGGCAGCTGATTAGTTTAAACCACGTTGACTCCTTATAGAATCACAAATCATACGATGATATTAAGGACTTGCAAATTTATGTCAACGTTTTAACCCAAGGGTTCTGGCCAACATACCCTCCTGTAGAGATAAATCTTCCACCGGATGTAGGTCATACTTACAACTATGTTCTTTCTCATACAGTTGAATAACTTATTCATTCCATATGATAAGATGGCCAACTCGCAAGAAGTGTTTAAAAATTTTTACATGAGTAAACATAACGGCAGGCGACTCATGTGGCAAAATAACCTGGGCCACTGTGTCGTCAAGGCAACATTTCCAAAGGGCAAGAAGGAACTATTGGTCAGCTTATTCCAAACTGTGGTATTACTCCTCTTTAATGATCAGAAGCGGGACCATTTAACCTACAACGAAATTAAGGAATTGACTAATATTGGTGAGAGCACATCGTTTGTACCGTTTTAGGAGGGTGTTACTCAATATTTTAATTGAAATTTGCATGTGAATAGAGGACAAGGAACTTTCAAGAACTCTACAATCATTGGCATGTGGTAACTCTAGGGTATTGAAGAAGAATCCACCGGGTCGAGACGTCAACTCGTCGGACACGTTCTCGTACAATGAAACATTCACCGCCTCCCTATACCGCCTTAAGATAAATACCATTCAGTTAAAGGAAACTGTGGAAGAGAACACGAGGACACGTGAAGGCGTATTCCAGGACCGTCAATATCAGGTAAAACGGGACCAAGGTGTACCTACATGTGTGTTCGCATAATATTCACACCGGCTGTCTCATTTTAGGTTGATGCTGCGATCGTTCGTATTATGAAGACCCGAAAGTCCTTAAGTCACAATATGCTCATCAATGAACTATTCGAACAACTTCGGTTCCCAGTCAAAGCAACTGATATTAAAAAGCGCATTGAGTCGCTTATTGACAGGTATGTGGGGGATAGAGTCTGAACCACTGGTATGAAATTTTAACACTAACCTATTATTTGCCTACAGAGAGTACATGGAACGTGAATCAGAGGATAGCTCGTCGTACAGATATTTGGCTTAGCCTGTTCTATACAAACTTGATACATTGTAAATACGCATGTCGTGAAATCTTGCCGTTGAAGACAACTTCATAAGCGAATCCGCTGTTCCGTGCTCCTCCCCTTTTATTTTTTTCAAAAAATTACAGCCGATAGATGATCTATCAGAATGTTAAAAAAAAATACTTCAGTCGCCGGCATTTCATGTGTAGAGATACTGAGATAGATAGAAATGCTGCCCCTCTTAAAATGGCTATTCCTCTTTTCTAAATGATATATCAACAGCTGTAGCCATCCAGCGGTAGTTGTTCGTAGCGTAGCATCGAAACACTACACTTGAAATCCCATTAGGAAGGGGGAAAAATCACTTTTTACAATCTCCGTCGCAATGATTTTGTTCGTTCCTTCAGACCAAACCCCTTTGCCAGTCACTTCTACATTAACGACTCACCGTTGGACAACATGTCCTCCGATTCACGCTGGGCAACAACAGAAAACGATGGCTCTTCATCGCCTGGAGGACGGACCCGAACAACAAGGTGGCAGTCTCCATCGTCAGCTGGTAATCGCAGACGAAACGTTGAAGATCGATCAGGCAGGCCGTTCGACGGTTCAACACGAGGAAGTCAAAACAGAACAGACTACGCCGGCTCAAGGCAACAGAAAACACCATCCTATAGAAGGGAGAGCCCAGGTATGTTGACACGGACCCTTTGTACTCGAAGCGTCCCTTGTTGCTGAACCTCACTATCATGCAGATATAGACAGGATTTCTCGACAAATGAATACGTTAAGCACGTCGGAGGTAGCTGGCGGAATGCGGAAAAGCACAAGGAACTGGGATGCAGAACATCATGAATTAAAACTTGGAGGTGTTCAGGATGCACCGCTCATCAGCCGTACAACCGACAGAGAGGACAATGTGCTCCTGACGTCGCATGGCCAACACAGCATGTGGCATACCATCAACGAAAGGGTAGGCTAGTTTGCTCGATTTTCATTGATCAGTATGGTTCTTAATTGACCGGATTCCTTATAATTTAGATAGAAAAGCTTACAGCTACTTATAGCTCTATGACATTGGCAGAGAGTGGGTCAACGTACCAGCAGGAATTGGAACAAGTGATTGATCTGTTTCGAAAATTACGAGAGGCAGTGTTCGCAACGAAATGGTCAAATAATGACCTAGAGTTCTCTATACAAGGTGTGTGTATATTACTTTGACTGCTCATGAAAAAGCAATCTTGTTAAACGACATCAATTAGTTTTTGAGCTATCGTCCACATATTGTGCGTTGGCTAGTAACATGGGTGAGCTTTTAAAAAGCCTGAAAAGTCTGGTTGTTATATTGTACCCTACCGCTTTGAATGCAAAGGTAAGACAATATACCGTTTCGTGGGCAGGGTTATCTCACAACGCCGATGGAAAGTGACCGTATTTCCCATCTCAAGATGACACCCAAAAACCACTCTCACTACACTGCGCTCTATATCCTCTACCACGTCTGTTATACAAAATCAACTGCAGCCATCATTCAACTCATTCAGCCTGGCAATTCACACCCTGACCTCAAGTTTGCTGTTTCCATCATGAACAGTATATTGCATTGTCACTATCACCAATTTTTCCAGCTATACCAACAATCACCTTGGCCTGCGTTTACTTCAATGTTGAACATGCATGTTCCTTCCATGCAAGAGCTTGCCTGCAAAGTGATGAGCGTATCTTACTATAACACCAGCATGGATTGGGTGAAGAAAAGCTCTAGCCTATGTGACGTAAACGATGACACGGCTATGCAACTTATACAACGCTGGAGCGGAGGCAGAGTTGACCGCGTCGACGATCATAGACTTATGTGGTTTAAACGAGGCAAGGTAGTTCGCTCGTGACCTCCTTTTTGATTACGTCTCTTCCATGACTTTTTCTTTGTAAGCATGCCTGTCACCACCCATACCTGTACATAGCGGCCTTTGGGCGACCTCTTCGGCTCATAAAATGACCTCTCTTATAATCTGGCAGAAATATGCTTAATCCAAACGCTTATTTTTCATTTTCTATATACTCGCTTTTGTGATGTATATGCGAATCCATAGCGTGTGAGAAATTGTTTTGAAACCCTTGAGCTTAAAGAACTCATCACATGACAGGTGTGGGCGTTATGCTTGGGTATAAAACGGCGTCATGAGGTGAAAAGAGAGACTTTTTATTCATCAATCGTTCGAAACTCGAGCAATAACAAGATAAAACTATGCCTGGACCTGGAACTTTGTTCACACTTGGAGCTGTAGGTGCAGCTGGAGCAGCTGCCATGTTCAATCGTCGTAACTCCTCTGGAACGGAACAAGACAATAACACTTCTAATATGTCCCCGCACGCACTTGGCCGCCGAAGATCGAGCGCTGATAACGACCTTTCATTTTCAGAGTCGAGAAAAATGGTACGTCATTACGAAAGTCTAAACGTGTTGCTCACGGATATCGATACAATAGACATGGGAAATTTTTTTCTCATTTTTTTTTTGCCCAGGGTGAATATAACTGGAGACGCCACTATGGAGCCAACTTCAGCCATAATTCTTCCAAGAAGTTTCCCAGTGACACCAACATGAAGTCCTAAATGGAACGTAGTCCTTTGGAAGCTGTTTCCTTTGTATATTCCTTTTTACATATTGTCTATGCATTCCTATTCCATTCGGTGGCCAACCCAAATGAAAATAAAATCCTAGGTGGAGCGGAAGTAGTGGTCATCCTTCAGCGGGTGTGCGGAGAGTAGAGGAGTTCTGGCACGTTTTTTTAAAAATTCATGGGATCATCTTTTATCAATAGAGTCAACAGACAGTCGCTCTCAGCGGCAAGGTTCATGAAAATGTAACCCATGTCTTTTCGAACATAAGTTGCTATTGAAAAGATGGAACATGGTAGATGACTCGTATCACCACAATTGCTTAGGCTTGAGATGTTTTCTTTGACAGGCTGGGTTGAATTTAGCTGGGGCAGTCTGATCGAGCCAGCTTGAGATTGAAAGTGAATATCCCGTAAATAGCTGAAAGCCAATAAAAAGTAATATCGTCTCTGGATAGACGCTATGCTATTTTGCGCTCTGTCGGATCAAGGGCCAAAAAACTGTACTCAGAACACCACGCTCCCCCATTCTAGGAGATTTGGCTTTCTTACTTCCTGAGGTTTTCACGAGCCATTGACTCATATTGCAAGGTCATACAGAGGAACTGTGCATCCCGGAATTGGGATACACAGTGTGGGTTTGTTACGGTGGCTGCCAATGGTGTAAACCATGCGCGGAGTACGTTGACAATGGAGCCCGCGCAATTTGCTGGAGGAATCGTTTTTTAGGGCTAAAATTTTCATTACAAAGTTACACAAATGAGATCCCTACTTTTGGCTTTGTAATGCACTTTTCCTTTCAGCACTCAGACAGCAAATGTCCGCTGCTACTTTATCTTACAAGAGAGATCAAAAATTTACTAGACTACAGAAGTGGGCTAGACTGCTCAGAAACATCGAAATTTTCACTGCGTCGTAAGGCGAGACATTCAACTCACCTGGCCGTAACAACATAACGATCGCATGTGACAGGTGAAATCGATTCGTGGTCATTTCAGGCGGAGTAACAGCCATGTCCTTTCCCAACCGTTCGCAATCGGTAAAGCACCAAGTCTATTTTGACCACAGAGTGAAATTAACAGGTAGCGGCAGAGAAAAAAAAAAAAAAAAACCAATAAAATTTTCATTTACAAATGCTGGAAACGCCCAGCCCACTACCCATTTTTTTTCTCAATTATTTTCGTCCCCACCTTCTGTTCGCTGTCGTTTCACTTCCCCTCTTCTTTCTTTCTTCTCAACCTCGCTTTTGTAAAAGTGCAGGGTTTCGCCACATGAGTGTATTGAGCTCCAATTCTACCTTTTGGAGATTCTGCGATGGCGATGTTTGCAATATAGATTGGCGACTTACCTTGATCAATGGTCGAGAGACACACGCATTAACCATCGTCAACATCGTCAACGTCGCTTGGTCGTCCCTGTTGCTTATTGGCGGCGTTGGATTACTTGTATATCGCATTGGATTCAAAGGTCATCGATTATGGGAACAACAAGACAACGGACATGTTCGACCCAAACCCATCGAAGCTATGCTGGCGTTTTTGATGATGTTCACCGTCCTCCGAATAGTCGACTCACTTGTCTTACTCACCGATGCTGGTAGTGACAACATTATATTCAGATCATTCATGTACGAGATCCCTTGGCAATTCGGATTTGCTGGTTTCTCGGTCTACCTCATCGGTATTGCCAC
This sequence comes from Umbelopsis ramanniana AG, assembly GCF_025399195.1. Classification (NCBI taxonomy): domain Eukaryota; kingdom Fungi; phylum Mucoromycota; class Umbelopsidomycetes; order Umbelopsidales; family Umbelopsidaceae; genus Umbelopsis; species Umbelopsis ramanniana. Next base: position 180,191 of record NW_026252136.1, read on the forward strand.
CACACTGGCACAAAGTCATCAAGCCATCTCAACCGGATGGTTACCCTCTGCACGCCAAGTCGACATTCTCGCTATATTTCTTATATGTTCACCTTTTGTGACCAACAACATCTGCTCCATAGGAGCCGGTATCTACGCACAAAACCATAATTTTTATGCAGCCGACGCTTTCACCAGAGCTCTCTATGCGTTTTGTAAGTCCTCTCCCCCACTGCGGTTCAGTTAAAGGACGACCATATTAAATAGTAGCTTGCTTTATAGGGTCCCTTTACTGCTTTGTGCTTACTATCGCCGTCCTTTACTCGGGAACAAGACTGGTCAACATTATGGGACGACATATCCGAAAATTCTCTACCTCCAATAACAGTGGTAATACACGATTAGCCGCCATCAAAAATGGTCGATCAAAGGTAACCGCCGTCCGGATATTGATTTGTACCACTCATCATGTACTCATCTATTTATTGATAGATTGTTATTATTATGCTGGCTATTGCCGCTTGTGTAATGTGCTTTGCACTGCTGTTGTTGATGTATGGCATCTTCCGCAATGCCATCATGACCCACTTGGGTGCTAGCATATTAATTGGAACCATATGGAATTTCTGTAAGTTTTGATAAGAGGTACCTCCTCTCAAGGTTTTGCATATTTACTAACGTACAAACGTTCAAATAGTGGGTCCATCGGCCATCACATTTGTCGAAATCGCCATTGCTACAAAGTAAGTGGGGGACTTTTTTTTTTTTTTGGCTTTACCCTTTTCGAGAGATTGTAATATTAAATTTGCCTCTCCTATTTCAGTCCCCGTCTTCCAACGTTCGGCTTGAAGAACTCTTCGTACAACCGATCTCGCAGTGATAATAAATCGCCACCGGGCCCAGCGTTTGCCCCTGACTGGGGAAGTGGTATCAGCACCAACACATATGACCAGCAAACATTCAACGGCGCGTACAGCACTAGCGAACACCCCTCGCAAAAGTCCGAGGACTACAATATCAAGCGATACCCGTCACCTACCTCGGGTGTGGCCTTGAACATCATTCAGTACCATAAGGACAATTTTGTTCGAAGCGAAGAACATATGATTGGAAATATACCACGGCGAGCTGATAGTCAGAGTTCGCATATAGAGCTCATTGACTAACCGCCACCGCATAAATCTACTATTGCATGTAATTTTCTTTCTTCCTATCATACTACTCTTCCCTGCATGTCATCTCCCTCCCCCTTTTACCAGATCATATAATCAAAAAGAAATCATCGTTTTATAATGCCCGGTGAAAAATATCCTCCATTTATTTTGCGATTCAACATTGAGAATAAAAAGATAAAGAAGAGAGAGAGAAAAAAAAGTTCATAGAGTAACCCTCTGGGTGCACAGACAAGTCGTACCTGAATCTTACAAATGTAACAGAACCATGTCGCCAAAATAGTCAACGAATAGAATATGTGCAATTAAACAAAGAGAGAAACGAAGGGGAAAGAATGAATTGAAAAACGGCACTCAAGGGGAAAA